>NC_090870.1:23174111-23191611 GCF_036669935.1 Montipora foliosa | reverse complement strand
TGTCAACTCTTCGATGGGTGTCCCAAGCACAATCATAGCCCACCACGATGCCATCACCGTTTCGTCTACCCGCTGCATCTTAGTTAGGTGTGCTTAGATACCCTAGTAATGCGTAGAAGAGTAGCATTCCAGTGTTTATACCATCCATGTATCGACTAAACCGGATAGTATATTTTTTTATTTCCTAAAAACAATCAGAACAGCCACAGGAGATGACCACATTTTTACCTACACGAGACTACGTAACATTAATGTAGTTACCATATTCCTGCTAATACCTGTACTTTTCATTTACACTTCACGCCAATGCAACATTACTTCATTGACATCGATCTGCGGCACGTGGGGTATCCTAGTGAGGGCTTCCTTTATCTCACAAATTCAATTTTATTTCAGAATAATATGGCACCTTTAAGCCCTAGTGTTGTTGTCTTTTTTTTTGACCAAAGACGCCGAAAACACACACAAAATTATGTAACATAACTGTTTTCCTCGTGTTTCATAGTGTTTAAACATGTGAGAAGACAACAGAAAAAAAACAAACAAGCAAGGGACTACCACCCCCAGTTCCGATTCTTTTTCATACCAAGATCAATGTAGCTGTTTTTTAAATTGCATAACCAGGCATTGTACCTTAAAATAGTAAAAACAGCTCACCGTTTACTATCGAGTCATGTCCACGCGCAGAGACGTTGCTAAACACGGAAACCAAGAAGCGCAAGAGGTCGAACACAGACGCGACGGCCCGGGGGACTTCTCCAGCCGCCAACCTGGTGAAAATCAAAGATTCACGGAGTCGTGCATGCGGCAGATGATAAGGTCGACGGAATCGGACGCGCCGCGCGCAAGGAACTAGCAACCACGTTTCCATTTTCTTCACGACTCCGCAATGTCTCCGTCGCTTATGAACGACTCCAAATGCGACTCCTTCGCTAGGTAAAACCAGCCTTTAGCAAATTTCCCACGTGACAGGTTTGTGACATTCCTTGTCTCTCGCTCGTTAACTCGTCGAGCTGGCTTTCACTTAGGCTCGCAAATCGCTTTGCTGGTGTTTTTGAGTAAAAATTACTAGCTAACGGGTTAAAAACGTGACATTGGTAAACTTTTTTTTTATAAAACTGCGAAGAACTGTCAGCATTTTCGGCGGTAGACTGATCGGTCATTGTTGTAGTTACAATAAAATACAATACAATACCAGTAGTTACAATACTCCGGCGCACGTTTCAGAGTTTTTGTCATAACCATTCACCCATGGGCAAATAGTAAATTGGTAATTGACCAATCAGAGCGAACGCTTTGCTTTTGTTATGGCAAGAACAGTGATAAGATTTTTACTAAAAGTTGAATGACGTTTCTCTTTCAATCCAAGCCTTTCATCTTCTTGTAAACCCTTTCTGTAAAACCTTATTGATCGACCACCACACTGGCGTATCACCATGACTCTACGGAATATTTGTTAATTAAGGATACTTTCTTTATTGATATTCTTCATTCAATCCGATTTCTTACTATTCAGGAACTGAAAAAACATAATTAGCTATATAGTGGTCTCCTTACTTCTATATTTGAAATTTCACTGAGGAAAACACTGATGATCACGTATTAGAAATTACGCAATCCGGAGAGTAGAATTATTCGACCTCTTTTATTTATTTTCTATATCCACAACCCAGAGTACAGCAGAGAACGTTACAGGAATATGGCAGTACCTCACCATCGGAAAAATGTTTATTGAAAAACATATATTCTTAGTTCTGCTTTGTACTTTGGCGCTCCGCCTTCTTTTCGCACATTCCAACCACTGATGCACCCTGACTGACAGGTTGACATCTCAATAGCACATGTTGCATATAAGTAACTCTTCTGCTTCGTTCTTGCCATTGAAGCCGATAAAGGTCATCGGAGCCAAAAGGTTAACCAAGTCAAACAAGGTGGTAAGTATTTGTCTGTATTTAGAAACTGTATGTCTTAAACGCGAATAGCTATTTCCACCTGTCAGTTTATAAGTTAGTATTCTAGCCCAGTGGGGTAACTTAAGGTACATTGAGTCGATCCCATAGCTGAATCTAGATGACCTTTACTGAAATTAAATACTTTGTGTCAGTTGCTTGTAGTAAAGTAAACGGCTCTTTCTTGCAGTTGACAGCATTTCAGAAAAGAAAGAACTATTGCAAATAAGCCCTTGAATAATTACTAGTATTGTTCCACTTTTTCTCCCTGTCTTTCCTAATCTAGATCTATTTTATCGTAAAGCCTTATGTTTGCAAATTTTAAGAAAATTAAAATAACGTGGGGGCGATGTCCATGGTGGATAAAAAGTGACTTCGATTTTAAAATTTTCTTTCATTTGAAGACACACAAAAGACAGGAAAAAAAAGATCTTAATATAAACAAATTTAAAACAAAACATTAAAACAATTGAAGCTCAATATCTAGGCATATTATCTCCTTGGTATAAAGTCTATTGCCAATGCTTTCGTTGCCATGATGTCAACGCGAATATACCAATCACTTATGCTTTTACTTTGGTATTATTTAATTCAAAATATCATGATTGCACGTTGCCAGAAAAATCAGGTTTCGGTCATATTATGTTTAACAAGTTACTTGTCTTTTTAAAAAACAAAAAAAGGAAAAAAAACGATGTCAGTGGCGGATAAAAAGTAAGTTAGATTTAAAGCTTTCTTTATTATAAATTTGAAGCGATATCCATGCCACTTCCATCCTTTTATAAATTCCCTTTCATTTGAAGTCGCGACAAAAAAAAGATCTTATTCTAAATTAGCAGGAAAACCGTTTAACATCATCACTAGTGCTCTTAATTTCGCTATTAATTACTTATTTGACTCGAAAAATAATTGGACTGTATCAAAAGTCGGGTATGCTTAACCCGTTTTGTCATATTGTGTTTAAGCTGTGTTTACGAATTAATTGCCTTGCGTTTTATATGAAATGTCAGCTGGGCTTCATGAGAGAAAACCTAAGAGCCTATAGTTAAGACTCCATACAATGCCTCTTCCCTGTCAGGTGATACTTCATTCAATCAGCATCACCAGGCAACAGACGTCTAAGCGTTGGAGTTTCTTTCGAGACGTCAAAGGTCCAACGTATTTCTAAGCATTCGTCGTACAGGGCTTGACCTCCATCAATGTAATGGGCAGTGCTGTAGAAGGCTAACTAAAATTTTCCAAACAGCTCTTCAAAATTGTCTAGAAAGAGAAAATAATTAGTTACTTGCCACAACCTTCTTGTTCAATGTTTGATGCAAAAAGCACCAAGCATATATAATTTCGTTTTTTTTATTCAAGTAAACTGTCTTACATTCATTAATACAGCTGTATGGGTTTTGAGTATTAACTTCTGAGAATGCTTCTACTTGTAATAGTGATAATAATGAATATACGGTAAATACAACAATAAATTTAGAGAGTGTTTGAGTTACTGTATATTGTGGTTTGTGGTATAACATACCATAGTAGTTGTTGTGGTTGTTGTTGTTGTTGAAGATGAACCGGATAGAGTTCGGCTGTTATCTTTGAGTCAATTGTGGGTCTATCATTGGGTAGTGAAAGTGGATCAGTTGTGCAGAATGAAATCTTACAGTATGAAGCAGAATTGCTCTAATCTTGCTGGATGTATAATTTCATTCCTCTCGCTGTATCTTTACACGTAGAACAAAATTTAGGCTGGATTTTTAGCTGACGTGATGCATGCAAAAGTGAAGTGAGTATTTTCCAAACAAATTCAGGTTTCATGCAGGTGAATGTTTTGTATGTTTCATGATCATGATTCTCATGTCTCCAAACCCTCATCCCAGCAAGGCTCTACAAGGTGACGGACGAAGCTGGAAAAAACATTCCACTTACCAGCCAGGAAAAAGAGTGGTGTAATAGCTGCAGGAAAAACGCCGAAAAAATATTTTTAACGATGGACCACTACCACACGCCAAGTAAAAGGAAAACATCGAGTATCATTGGAGTCATGATCAAATTTAAAATTAAGACTTGTTTTTGTTATTTTATTGCCTCGCTCTTGCAAAAGTAACTAGTGTTGTAAATATGAGAATGCATGGAGGGCAGGAAAGTGACTTATCCTTGCCAAATGAGTCGGAAGCGGGCATAAACAGAACTTATTTCTCGCTTTCAAATGATTCCAATGAGACAAGGAGACAATTTCCTCGTTCAACAAGCTATTGAAATTTCCCTTTGTTTTGATTGACAGCAGATCTTTCCTGTATTGTGATTGGCTTACATATGGCAAAGCATGTTGGATGCACTAAGTCAAATTGACCTTTGGAAGTAAACACAGCAGCAGCTGACTTGCCAGCACATTGTATGACCGATACAAGAGCTTTCATTGTTGTCACATTAACTTTAATTTATCTTGCATGTAAATTGGCTTTAAAACTTAAGGCCAGTGCCTTACACACTTTTTTGTTTTTCTTTTTGCTTTTTTTTTTTTTTCATAGGCCTTACACATTCTTCTTGCATACTTTAAGCCATTGCCTTACATATTCTTCTTGCATGCTCTAGGTCAGTCCCTTACATATTCCCCTCGAAAACTTCAGGCCACTGCCTTACACATTTTTTTCCCATTTAGCCATCCAAATAGGTAAAGGTAAAGGTACACCTTATTTAACGTCGGAAGTTCCTTTACTCTCTAAAGAGTACTCTATACTTTTCCATCAGTGCTCCGTTTTAAGAGTATTTAAAGCTACTTAGGCTACACTGAAAGGAAAGAAGTCGAAACAAGGATGTGAGATCCGGGAATAGAACTCGGGACCTTAAGCACGAAGGCCGCGCACTAACTGATTGTGCCACCCTTGCTCCTTATCGACCCCCGCAGGGAATCTAAATACCGAAAACATGCATCACTGCCAATCGCAAATGTCAACAAGACTACTAATAAAAGCTCAGTTCTAGGAACTCATTGGATTTCCAATTCAATACGATTATCTTCACAAAAGACATTTCCATGAAAACTTTCAGAACCTAAAAGAAAATAAACATTTCTACCGTGAATGAGAGATTCTCTACGATGAGCAATTTATAGTCAACAATGAAACTTGAAATTTTCCTTGAAAGCAAGGGCCAAAAAACTTGCTGAAGGTCAGAATGGGACAACCAATGTAGCCTTCGTAGATCACGCATTTAAATGTTGACCGAAAAAATCCACTCCACTTGAACCCGGATTCCAAAAATTTGAAAAGAACTTAGGGACTTTATAGTAGTCATAATTTCCAAAACAATCGACCCCCGCAGGGAATCTAAATACCGAAAACGTGCATTACTGCCAATCCCAAATGTCAACAAGAACACTAATAAAAGCTCAGTTCTAGGACCTCATTGGATTTCCAATTCAATACGATTATCGTCACAAAATTGAAATATCTTAAATGCATGCAACTTCCTTTTATACTATAACCCACCTGGATAATACTGCAAGTTGTTTGACTGTCTGTAAGCCATTTAACATATGAATCTAGGATTAATGGAGGGAATGCCTCAAGAGCAAATTCGATAGCAACGAAATCTCCCCAAAAGGAAATTTTCAAGTGTTCATTCTCCTCCCACAGCTTATGGCGTACTAGCTCTCCGTTGCGATATAAGAAGGCCCCACAACCCGTACCACTCGCATCAGAGCAAACGAAAAAATTCGAGTTTTTACGCGGTTTGCCCGTTCTCACCCTCGACATTGCTTTTATCTACGCTCACTTTTTTTAAAAATTAATCTATCTCAAACATAACTCCTCTAGCGCAAACCCGATGCCCCAATTCTGCGTTTCAGCAATAAAAATGGCGCAATACCTACACAAAATACCGGTAAAATACCAAAAACTGCCCTACCAGAAATAATTTCTCCAACTAAAGAGGCTAGATATCGAGCAGATACTGCGCAATCAAGAACAGATATTATATACTCAAAAGTCTTCTTTCAGAAATGCGAATCGTACCCACTTCGCTGTCCCAAATGAGGCCTAACCATAGAAAACGCCGACTCGGTTCCCAAGTCCATCTTACGCCATAACAACTCTTCAAATCTGCTCAATCTTAAGTGCTAAATTCTTGCATGAATCTATTGCATTCGCGTAGTAAACCTCGATCCAAAAACAACGCAATGTTAATTTCTTGTATTCTCCAGACCCGCTCCAAGGGTCCTAAGTCTGATTCTCCGGATGGACATCGATATGAAGATAACATAAACAAGCCCTTCACAAAAAAGAACAAAACGGTTCCCCAGTCGTTGATCTTTTGTTTCTTCAAATTCTACTGGCGTGTCATAGGTCTAATATGAGTCTTATCTTCCATAAGGTTGCACTGATACACCTCAACGCCCTAAACATGCATTTAACGACTTCTTAGACTCGGCAGAATTTGACACCTTCTTTATCGCGGAATTAACAAACCCTTATGGATCAAAGCTGACTTATTGCATTTAGAGAATAATGCTGGGCAGCAAAAACTTCAAAACGGCAGACAATAACCATTGGCAACCACTGAAAGAATAAACGCTGAAGTACTAACAGATCGCAAAAAATCAATACTTCTCCTAATCCTGTCTAAGTAGCTAGAAATGAGTTCGGTGGGGCAACTACAGGCAGAAACGATAGGGCGACGTGGGTTGTTTGGTTTGTGAATTTTAGGCAAGAAGTAAATGCACGAAGTTCTAGGGGTGTTGATGATGAGATTAGTGGCAGTGTCCGGTAATTTTGGATTAGTTATAACATTCTGAATGGTGTCTTTGACAAGTTTTTGATTTGTGTAG
This sequence comes from Montipora foliosa, assembly GCF_036669935.1. Classification (NCBI taxonomy): domain Eukaryota; kingdom Metazoa; phylum Cnidaria; class Anthozoa; order Scleractinia; family Acroporidae; genus Montipora; species Montipora foliosa. The sequence goes on along the minus strand of NC_090870.1, from coordinate 23,184,846 downwards.
GTGAGATCTTTCTGGATTTTGGCATAAAACGAGGTATCAGGTAGTTGCCTCAAAGCTTTTTTTTGGTAAAGGTCGGACCGCCAAACAACTACCGCGCCGCCTTTGTCGGCCGATTTGACAACTATGTCATTGCGTTTACTTAGATTTTTAAGCACCGCCCACTCTTCCGAGGAAAGGTTGGAAAATTTAGTATTACGATTGAATTTAAGTTTGTGAATGTCGTGACAGCATTTTTTGGTGAAAAAATCTAAAGAGGCAAATTGTCCCTGGGGGGGAGTCCATTTAGATTTGCGAACTTAGATTTGCGTTAATAAAACCAAATTTTTGTATACTACTTCCCCACCGACGCAGCACCACAGTTTCTTTAGAAACTACCCCCTTCATTCACGTTGGCAAGAGTTGAATAAGCAAACGATCCTTTTCGTCTCGGCAAAGGTCGCACAAGACACAATCCAAGAGTTGAGCTATCCTTCCCAAGCTCATAGCCTTTCTAGTGTTCGTCTTAGAGAGGGATGTTGGGATCGTCCACTTCTTCCAAAAGGTAACAGACGAAATGGCACCCACTGCGATTACGATCGGGTTTCCAACTCGTCAAGTCTTCGAGGGGTACTTCTTCTTTATCTTCTTTACAAATTTCGCACAAGACACAATCCAAGAGCAGGCTAAATTTCCACAGCTCATGCCTTGTTTGACGGGTTTTGGGTAGAGAGGTCTCTTTATATACTCCAAAGAAAAAACACTCACCTTAAACGACCTTCACGCCACCTTCAGGATCCAGTGATTGAGCTCCCAATAGTTTTACGGAGGCGCCGGGAAATTCCACTCACGGTCATCACGTGCTTGAGATCCGGCATAAAAGCACGACACGAACCTCGTTTGTGGTCAGCTGTGTGTGACAGAATCAAAGATGAGTACCTCTTGGGAGTACGGAAACCTGTCACCTGCTCGATATCAAGCAGAGAAGAAGCAAAAAGAAGAAAAGAAAATGAAACCACCAGGCAAACGGCCTCGTGCTGGGCGAGACAGAAGAAAAAGAAAGAACAAGAAACCCAGTTGAACCAAGCGGCTCAAGAAATGGAAACCTTGATCCCTTCCGTGCCGTGCTTGGACGACTTGCCGTGCTACGAAGAGATGGTGGAATCCTTTCGTAAGGACCTGTCGTCGCGACGCCTTTCCAAGTGAATCCATCTGGGCTAGAACCTGGCAAAGGTGGTGTAAGCCTAGATCGTGCCCCCAGAATTGGTCGTGGACAAGATTCCATCCTGGCCTGCCGTGGTGACGGCCCCTACCGAACAACCACCACCACCATTACCATCCTCCCCAGAGCTGAAGGGTAACCAGTGTCCGTTCCACGACGCGCCCGTGGTGAAGATGGTTTTTTTAGAGACCAAAAGGACTATGTGTACTGCCAGGCGTATGACAAGACCTTACAAAAATTTTGTTTTATCAACGGAGTTGATAATGTAAATTGGCCACCGTACAGAGATTCTAAAAGCTGACGTTTCGAGCGTTAGCCCTTCGTCAGAGCGAATCGAGGAATTATGGGTTACGTGTAGTTTTTATAGTAGAGTAGGAGCTACGCTATTGGTGGTAACACGACAACGTGAAAAACAGGAATATATTAGTTAAATGAAAGCGTCCGTTAATACCGTGAGGATTAAGGGTGCCGATTTGGAAGATGAATTTTTGTTCTAGATTCTTGCGGCTTTCCGTCGTACCTAGATGTAGGGAAAGGCCGCAGATAGCCATGTGTTTTTTGGAGTGGTTAGGGAGATGAAATGACGAGCGACTGGCTTAGATGCATCTTTGTCATTCTTCTCAGCATCGAGAAGGTGTTCGCGGAATCGGTCACATAGTCGTCTACCTGTCTCGCCAGTGTATAATTTATTGCATAACGTACAGGTTATGCAATAAATGACATTTGCGGAGGTACATGGGAAACGATCGGTGATCTTAACAGATGGCTTAGGTCCCGATATTTTGCTAGTGTTAACAATGAAAACACAAGCTTTGCATCGTGAGCGCGCGCATTTGAAAGTGCCGGGTTGCTCGTTAGGTTTGAGCACGCTTCTAACTAAATGGGCGCCTAGGCAACACTAGCAAGATATTGGGACCTAAGCGATCTGTTCTACTTCCCCACCGATGCAGTACCACAGTTTCTTTAGAAACTACCCTCTTCATTCGTATGACAAGACCTGTCTGTTTTGGGTGATGGGTACGGATTGAGTCTGTGAATGGGTGAAGGAAGTGCCCCCACAGTTGCATCCGGACGTCAAGAAAGGACCTTGGGACTGTTTTTGCGGGGAGAAGACCAAGATGGTATGAGCGATGAATCCCTACTCGCCCAATGTGGGTTGCTTCTTCTTGGTGTGCCGCCAGAACCCACCCTGCCGATTCTTCAATTGGCTGGACCAGCCCTGGTCTGAGCAGATCTTTACCTTTTCTGTGGAGGAGGCCAGAAAGCAAAAACAGTCCCAAGGTCCTTTCTTGACGTCCGGATGCAACTGTGGGGGCACCTCCTTCACCCATTCACAGACTCAATCCGTACCCATCACCCAAAACAGACAGATCTTGTCATACGAATGAAGAGGGTAGTTTCTAAAGAAACTGTGGTACTGCATCGGTGGGGAAGTAGGAAGGGAGAACGGGAGAAGACGTCGAGTTGGTTGGCCGAAGTGGACGGTGAACTGGACCCTCCTGAAGCCCAAAAAAAAAAAAAAGAGTTGGAGGAGCAAGAAGCCGGCCTCACGGTGGTGATCCCTGTCCCAAGCATGCCTTAGGAAAGGTTGGAAACAGAGCTGGAGAAGTATGTGAGAAAGCAGAGTGTGCTGGCCCACGAGAAAAAGTGGCGTGAAGAATAATTTTTAGAGATGGAGTTGTGCCGTCAATTTAAACGCACCCATACCATCACGCCCGGACTGTTACGATTCTGTTTTTTAAAACTCAAATGTCACGATTTACAGTTTGACAAAAAAGTATGACGAAAAAGTATAAATGTGGCGAGTTCGGACGACGACTGTTGCAAGCGGGATTAGAACGTTTCACCCAACTGCCTATCACGAATTAGGTCAACGCCTCCGTTGGACCCTGATCACTTGGCTCTGTCGGGAAATGATGGACGTGCTAAGAGAATCGGATCATTGGGATGGATTTCTTACGAGAGAACCCATCGATCCCCTAGCCGAATTCGAAGCCATGAAAGAAGGGATCGAGTCATTTTGTCTGAAGTGGTTGACGATGACCATCGGACCCAAATGCGCTTACGTGGTGTGGCAAACCCTCGAAAAGCGTCATCCGCAGGACGTGCCGACCATTCCAGAGTTGATGACCCGATTGCTCAACATCAAAACATGTCAAAACGGAAACGCCGCCCCGCCGCAGCAACCCCTGTCTTGAGTGCGTACACAGATCGTCAGACACCGGGTACCTTGGGTGGTGTGGCCTGGTACGCCGTAGCTCGAGGATTGACATTGGGCGTGGCCCGACAGGAATTACGAATTGGCCTACACGCTGCATCAACCTGTGAGATGCCGTTTGAAACGCTCCCGGTCTTGATGTTTCACAAGGACGAGCAATGGCAAGCCGTTCTGGTGGAGATGCAACCTCTGAAACGATGGAATGGAGGGCATCGGTATCTCTTGACGGTCATGGACGTGTTGTCCAAATACGCGTGGGCCATCCCAGTGAAGAACAAGACGGGCACCGCCGTGACTCAAGCATTTGAGACGAAAACCCCAATGTTTACAGCGCGATCTGGGAACAAAGTTTTACAATACTCCGTTTCGTCGGATGTTGGAACGAGAAGGCATAAATCACTTTTCGACGCACGGAGATGCCAAAGTCTCCGTTGTGGAACAGCTTAATCGTACCTTGAAAGAACGCATCTATCAGTATTTTACCGCTCGAAATACGCGAGCGTTTCTCGACATCTTACCCCACTTGTTAAACGGCTACAACCAGAGTCGGCATCGAGGTATCGGCATGGCGCCACGAGAGGTGACGGAAAACAAGGAACGGGCAGTCTGGACCAAGCTGTACGGGGAACGTTTGAAGCGACGTCCTCGGCCCAAATTTAAGGTGGGCGACCGTTTGAGTAAGAAACATCGTGCAGTCAACAAAGGCTATTTACCCGGTTGGACGGAAGAAGTCGGTTGTATTCGGATGTGGTGAACGGAAAGGCCAAACGCAAAGGCCAAACTCAAAGTCTCCGATATCTTTGGTGGAATAGGAAACCGTTTGTAGCCCAATCGCGTCCCCATCGTCAACGGGAGTTTAGTCGGTATCGGACGTTCGATGGTATAAAAGGCATAGACCATCGGTGGATAGTTGAGCAGAGGGGTGTCACACTCTCCTGGTTACGATTGGGTGCCGGTCTTGACGGTCCCGTCGGCCAAGGTGACGGTGCAGGGCTATCACGTCCAGTACGGGTATCACCCCCATTTCGTTTTCGGTCCCAGTCTGAGACGATTTCGTCGATTTGAACCAGAGTTATTTGGAAGTGGGATTGAAATTGAATTCGAACTCCGCCAACGGCGTCGTGGCTGATTCCAACAGTGCTTCGGATGGCGACAATACCAAGTTTGTCTACGTGACCAACAATCTGGGTCACACGATCTTCAACAGATGAATTTACAGTTCAATGGGACCTTGATGAGCAAACAGGCCTGCAATCTGCACTTGGAAATCGATTTTCTTGCTGCCTTGAACAAGAACATCACGGTGCTGGTGTGGGGTGAATTCGAAAAAGTGTTCCAGATCGACGACAAGGGCGGGATTCTATATAACGTGCGTCGATGAAGCTCCTTCATCCAAAAAGTATGGAATTTGTGCCCTGTTTCACGGTGTGCATCCTTCCGATGGGTTCCTTCCAGATCACTGGAGACAAGTCTTCAAACTCACTCTCATGGGTTCCTTCCAGATCGATGGAGACGCGTCTTCAAACTCTTTGACCCGTGCACACAACGGCCCTACGGGTATATAATGATCGATCTTCATCGATACGACCCCCTTACGTCACCAGCCGGATTAGGCACACCTACAGGCAGGGAGCTGGAGGATTTTTTGGGCACGTTGGACGTACCCACCTCGAACGACCTGTTCCCAGGAGTCGATACGAATCTCCTCCTGTCTCAACGAGAACAGATGATGCGTTCGTTGTTGGAGGAAAGTGTTTTTCCCGAACAAAGGCGCGGTCCTTCCAGTGGTCCTTCCACCCGTGCGACTGTGGGACAGAAACAACCGCGTCAGGGATCCCTGCCTCCTTCTCCTCCTAGAATCAGTGGAGGAAGAAGCCAGTGGGGCTGGCTGGGGCGCGGCAGCGGTTGTTTCCCAGAGAGGGAGGTGGCGGTCGGTCGGATAAGTCCAGCTGGGCTAAGACATAAAATGGATCTCTTATCTCAAGATGCCCGACAATGCACTAATGGACGTCGGATTCGGAACAACAGTCACCACTATGTACGAAGATGAAGGCACGCCCACCGTCCGACGCAAGTCGTCTCGGATCGGTAAACACCAGTAGCGTGGTCAGGTCTCTTAGAAACTCGCCCAAGTAGGGGATTTGACGTCGAATGCGCCACGGTACGGTCCTCATGGTCGTCCTCGCACACAACGTTCGCACGCGATGTTCAAACCTTGCCAGACACCATGAGCCGTTTGAGCCATCATGATCTGACGTCCCTTTTTCAAGGAATGTTTGCGACGAGCCATCTCTCTCAAGGCGGCCCGATGCGGTCGTAGTCGAGCTAGGGTGGTGGATGACACAACACGCGTCTGATGATTGACTTCTTCCAAGATACTCCGAGGAAACGGGATTGACGTCCGATACGCCGTGACATGATGATCCTTGTCTCTCTTTTTATAATCTTGCTTCCAACCCTTTCTTGACACCGTAATCGGCCGCGGCTTCCACACCGCCTAACCCCGCTTCAATCAGACCGGGAAGGTCCAAGGCTAACAAAGGGAAGATGCCTCCGTGTTGTTGTCGTCGTCGTTTGTCTCGTCGCGCCCTTGCCACGCGTCATTGTCTCCGGGTTTGAGCATGATGAAGAAAGGATGCTTCTTTCCTACTGAAGGAGGGATCAACGACATCGAAACCTGTATTAGGCTGGAGGACAAAGAATCAACGCGATCAGTCAGTTGGCCGACAAAGTCTTGAAACGACGGATTCCTCTATCGAGTTATAAGCGACGTAAATTCACGGCCATTCTAGCCGACGTGATCGCGTTGCAAGCCATGAGCTGTCATTGTCATCGAATCAAGTTCTGGCAAGGACTTCACACGGCGTATCATCATTATGTCTAACAGCATCTTCAGCATGGACGATGGATGGTGTGATACGTGGACGTACGGTCCTCGTTTATTTTGTGCCATGAGAGATCAGATCCGACATCTTCTACACCGCGAACGTGAACAACGTGAAGTCATTCTTCAATTTACCAATCAACTCTAAGAACGGAATCAAAAACGGACTCGAACGAAAGATTCGCGACTTGAAAAACCAAGTGCATCAATTGGTAGGGCATCTGTAGAGAGAATGTCAAGAGAAACAAACCCTCTACAATAAAAACGTGGAATTGCACCAGTGTTGGGACACGGTACAGTGAGCGGTAACGACGAGGTCATTCTCGGGTTTCAAAAACATGTGTTGGTGGAACCGGAACGGCTAAGTCAATTGGAGCAAGTGTACAATTCACAAGTGACCAAAGCCACACGTCTGGCCGCTAAAGAAGCCGCCCTCCTCATGTCGGACGACGTCCCTCCGGCTTTGGTCAAACCTTTGTTGCAAGAAGTCCATAAATGGACCCAAGCCGTCCGACGTATGGTGGGATTCGGAGGTCCCGGTGGTGGTAGTGGCGGGGTCGCTGACGACGACGAGGCCGTGGAAGGGAAAGCATTTACGCAATGCCCGGTTGCTGACTTTTAAGGTGTCGTGGACGTTTCTCACCCGGTCAAGGTGGCATGTACTCACAGACTTTACAGCAGGCCGTACATTTCTGGAGCACGTCGCACATCCGGTTCGTTTCCGTGCGATCCGCCACTTGACCAACGGCCACTTGGAATGGATGCAAGGACGCAGGACACAAGCACCATGAGGACGTAGCGAACCTATCGGATGTTGTTTCTGAGCCCAATGGTAGTCCAGACAGTTTTTCTGGCAGCAGACAAAACATTTCCGCCCATCAAAAGGATGATTCTTATAGTCCTCGTGATCATAGCCAAATAATACCATCGTCCGACTAAACCGGGGACGTCGGCCACACCACAGAAATGATATTGGTACTTGACCAGAAAGATCGTGCGCCCGTGTGGGTTGAAGGAGGGACTCTGATACCACATCAAGCAACAACGTGATGTGGTAGTTCGAGAGAACGATGGCAAACAGGTCCAGTTCTTCCGTGCGGAAAGGACCTTCGGGTACCCTAGCCACCTGATGAAGCGCTTTAGCTAAACGTTCTTGACAGAGTCGTCCCTTACGTGGCGAATCGAAAGCAGTCTACGAGCCTGGATCGTGGCAAAGTGCCTTGCGGTTTTTCCGCAAACCATCAGTGTTACATGAACCGTGATGTCGATAATACCCTACGACGTAACCGCAAGAGACATGAAGGACAGGCCCGACGCGGGGCTCAAGTGGGGTTGCGGACCAGCAGGCCAACGAACGAGACGAGGAGGAGGATGACAATAGGCCGCTGTTTATCTAGGCGGATCTCGAGGCACGACAGGATGAAGACGAACACATCCCGAATCTCCTTTGCTTTGCACTTGAGCATGTGCACGACGAGGAGGATCCTGACGACTGGATGTCCGGGCGGAAGGGGGTGAGGATTCCTGTAAGGTCTTTGTGGACCGGAATTCCTGCATCACCGGACACGAACAGAAAAAAAATAATCGTCGTGTTTCACAACCTCAGAAGGTACAACAGGCACTTTCTGTTATGGACCCTGTATGATCTAGGGATGAACGTGACCCTTGCTGTCTGGGTAGGACGAAAGATCTTGTCCTTTAAGTGCGGGAACATCACCTTCGAGGACAGTCTCTGCTTTTTACCCATACGCTTGTCGACCTTTACCAAGACCTTTGGTTGTTGGGAGCTGGCGTGTTGCTTGACGATTGCAGCGACTTGCATGCGGTACTTTCGCTCCAAGTGTTTGCGACCTGATACCACTGCCCTGGAACCGTTGTCGGGTTGGGGTGGCGCTCGCCTCAACCAATCGAAGAAGGCGCTCCAATGGCTCCACTGGCGTGTTCATCTGCTGACCAATAGAGAAGGTGCCCCGCAGACCCGGCATGCCCGTAACAGGGGCGAGCGCTGCTTTCAACCCTCCCTTCGTCTATGTGGACGGGTACGACGAAAAAACCAACACGGTGTTCCAGTTCCATCGTTGCTACTACCATGGGTGTCTGCCCTGCTACGGGAAAGTCTTTTGTTACGGTAACTAATTACCGGCAATTTATTTAACTGTAAACAACGGTAGACAACTTAACTCGAGCGAACGCTTACTCTTAGTGCAATCTCAATGCAATTAACTCAATACTTCTCTACGCTTATCTGACCACAGGCAAAGCACTGTCCTTTTCTTTAACGAGATTTCCTGAAGACTTCTTTCACAGTATCGCACTCCATGGAAACCAACTGTAGACGTGACGCCGAATGTCAGAATCGCACGAACGGGAAAATCCCTTCACTTGTCACTTGTCGCAAAATGTCACTTGGAAATCACAAACGGGGAACGAAGTCTCGAATCACAACAACAACAACAACCACTGACTGAATAGGAATAGAGAGCCGCTTTTATAGCTATCCGAAGAGAGTCTAGAAGTTTCCAAAAGTAACTATTCACAGCTATTACAATAAACTCTATTTTTAAACTTACTATTCACAGTCCTAGGAAATCCTTGAAACAACATATGGCGTGACACTGACCTTCGTAAACTTTCCAGATAATTCCGTTCCCTGTAACACTTTCACGAGACCAATCGAGCACACCCCGTTTGTACTCATCGGGAAGTGTACGAGCAGACCTGCGAGACGACAGTGGCGTTACGGGCCCAGGGTAAGAACGTCATCGAGTTTTGGGCGTGCGATTTTGATCGCATGGTGAGGGAACGGGAAGACCTGCAGGCGTTCCTACTCGACTTGGAATCAAGTGTACGAGCCCCTCAGCTCCCGCGAGGCTTTTTTTGGTGGACGGACCGAGACCATCAGTCGCTATCACAAAGTTGTTCTCGAAGGTGGACAGATCCGGTCAATCGTAGGTGCTGGTATCCTGTGGAGCATCCTACCCATGTCACCCGGGTAGAAGGTACCGATCTCTCCCGGTACTTCCGACTAGCCAAAGTCACCATCTTACCTCGCGTGGCCAGTTCCTCCTCGTGCTGCCGCATTGCGTCCACCACAAGTTGATGTTCCATTTCTGGACGTCTTGCGCAGAGATGGAGTCGCATAAACCCATCACGGAACAGTCCCGAAGCTTCAACCACACCCAGGCACAGCGCCAGATGACCAGTACCTGGTGCACCCTGGAAAAGGTGTGGAAAAGACAGTGGAAACGGGTTACCGGATCCTCAAGATCCACGAGGTCTGCCACTTTCAACGTAAGTCCGCCGATCTCTTCAAAGAGTACGTAGACACTTGACTCAAGTACAAGACGGAAGCAACCGGATGGCCCGAGCGACCCGTCAGCGACCCCACGCATCCCGACTGTCAAGAAGTCCGGGACCGTCACGTCGCTGAGTACAACGCACGCTACAGCCGGTCCTTTGACCCTGCTCACATCGTGACGAACCCCGGGCAAAAAGCCATGGCCAAGCTCTCCCTGAACAGCTGTACAAGACCAAAACACTCGGACACGGAACTCCACAAACTGTACAGCCTGCTCCGTGATCCCAACTTTGACATGAAGGATGTCGGACTGATCAATTAGGAGACCTTCGAGGTCGTCTACAAACATCAAGTGGATGGCATTCCAGGCAGCGAGACAACCAATATCTTCATCGCTGCGTTTACGACCTATTGGGCACGACTCAAGCTGTACAGCTTCTTGGAACAGCTGGGAGAGCAGGTCCTGATCATGGATACCGACTCTATCATCTATAGTTGGAAACCGGGTCAGCCGGAGATCGAAACTGGGGTCTTCTTAGGCGAGAGGACTAACGAACTCAACAAGCTTTGTGACTTCATCCGCGAGTACGGCAGCACCGGCCCTAAGAGCTACTGGTACGAGACGGATCAAGGGGTTCACGTCCTCGTACCGCTCACGCCACTAATTGAATGCGGACCAGATGAAGGACCTTCTTCTGAAAGAGCTGAACAAGCCCGAATCAGAACCTCGACACGTACCCGTCTGGCATCTCACTACCATCGTCCGCGATGCAGCCACCAAGACTATTCGGAGGAAGACTGGGGCGAGCATGAATTTGTGAAGTCATGAAAGTGTGAGCTCCCTTCAAAATCTTCCAGATTTCTCGTTATTTTATCATATAGGATTGCTGTCTTTGATCAAAAGAAAGAAAGAGCAGCAGTGACAGCAACAGTGATTCTCCTGATTTCAAGCGAAGAAAAGAGGAAAGGAATTGGAAGACGAAGAGATTAACGCCGAGAACTGAGACGTCGTTTTAACAGCACTGAGCATGGCTAAGATTTTGCTTCGAAAGTCGATGAAATCCTAGCGAAGTTACTGAAACTTCATGTAATCAAAAACCTCGCAAATTCACTTTCTTCAACAGTACGTCGACAAAA
>NC_090870.1:23166611-23169111 GCF_036669935.1 Montipora foliosa | reverse complement strand
AGACAGTATCATTACTTAGAAAACAGTCCTAAGAAAATACGCGCGCTGATTGGTTAAAAATCGTGTTTCTAGAACTCGATGGAGACAGCATTAGACAGCAATTCACTGGCGAAAAATGTCTGCGCATGAGTCGCGCGATATGACACGTGACGCGTTTCCGGGACTATCATTGGCTCTCGTGAAAAAAGCACTCCCGAGATGAACAGAAAAATGGCTGGCGTTTGAGAATCGGTAGCTTGTTGGTTTCCGTTCTTTTTAGAGCGATCAAGGCTAGTTTTAACGCCAGTTTCAAGTGGAGTGTATTGTTAGAGAACGTCTATGTTGTGTAAATCGTTTGAAAGTCCAATCCAACCAGCATCCTCGGAAAATTTGCTCCTGGAAAATTTTATTTCGTGGGAAAAGAGCTGCGAAACAGGTGAGTGTTTTGCGCAATTTTTAATGTGGAAAGTTTGTTGCCACCGGGTACAAAAAGTTACTGTAATGTGCAGAAAGGAGGATTCCTAAGGTTTCCGTTCATGTGTGAATTGGCTTGTACCAGGTGGCAGGGAAATGGCAATATTGTTCAACGTGAAGGTTATTTTTTTCTGCGTCACACCTTACGATCGGCACCTCTACATGAATGATCAATGATTCGATCAGATATGAATTTGATTTTGAATGTGATTGTCTCATTCGGAACGTAACCCTAGTATCAAATATTTTAAATAGCTGCTCTTAAGGTCATTTATATTCCCTTTTCTGGTGAATGTCTAGGTTATTATACTTTTTAGCAGTCACAACTCAACGATCCTTGCGTTCAAGTAGTTACCAAGTTATGGATTTGCAATTAATTTGAGTTTAAAATCAAAATCAAAATCCATGTTAGTTAAAATAATGTTTGGAAGAACAGAAGTGTAGGTACAGATGTATATAGGTATCTATAGATTCAGGTTTTTTAGACTATTGTTTTCTGGAAGCATTAATGATGTAATTTTGGTTTTAGGGGACTGTCATGTGTTGTTGGATCAAGGAAATTCTGTTTTGAGTCAAGTATGGTTGACAGTGGATAGTTGTTCCTGAAAAGGCTGAAAGGAAGCTTTATTGCCTTGGACTTTTTTTGCTTACACCCCACATGTTTGTTCTTTTCTTACATGGCAAAATTTATTAATATATTATGTGATTTGGAGCTGCAGCTAGAAACAGTGTCCCATGCATAAGGTCTCATTGGGGTTGATGGCAGTAAAATAATTTTGGTAAAAAATATGTTTAAAGTTTTTATCATAACTTCTCATCTTGGTCCTGCTGGACTTCAAACATGCTCTACCATTTTGCACAAGGAACTTGTGAATCAACCGGTACCTTTTGGTGTATTTGCAATATGATATTTTGGATAGCAATTGATTTATTTTTCTTATCCCTTATGTGTAGATATCCTATGTCTGTCACATAGTTAGTTGTAAGCTTTTATTTCCTGTAGTGTATCTTTATTATAGCTAGCACATGACCCCACAAGCATGTGTTATTGCTTTACTATTGATTGTGTTTGAATAAAGGATATTGTTGTCTTGTCTTGTAGATAATGCAAAACAGCCTCAGTTGTATTTGCATTATTTCTGAATGTTACTTTTAAAGGGCCATTAAAAAGTGTACAAAGTCTGCAGGAGTTCAGGAAAAATATTCAAAATATTCATTGATTTGAAGTTCCTGAAGCAGGTAAATCTTGAAGAGTTTACGCAACCATATTTGGAATATACGGCATTTCTTTTTGGGAATGTTCAAGTCCACAGACTTCATTTTCTTTATGTTGAGAAGTACTGTAAGACTGTTGACTCAATGGGGTTCCCCATTGACGAGTAAAATTGTCTGGTGTTAGACAGAGCAAAATACTCTGGCTTTAGACAGAGTAAAATACCAGGTATGGCCGGTTTAGGGGTGAAAGGGTTAAAGTGCTATCATTACTTTGACTTTCTTTCTTCATTTGAACCAAAACAAAGTGACTAATCATCACCTCCACCATTGCTATACAACGGCTTTGGCTTTTAGAACAAAGTATCAAAGTTGAAGCTGGTAGCTCAAGGAGTAAACTTTGCAAAAGAGTTAGGTTAAAAATACTTTTATGGTATTTGAGTATTATTGTAGAAAAAATTTGCATAATATCATTAAAGTCATTAAATCAATGAGAATTCAAACATGAGGATTCAGTTTGCTGAGGAGGGGTTTTTTGTTTTTTAATTAAACAACTCTTAAAGGTAACAGAATCTTGTTTTCTGGATGTAGGCTAAAGAAATCTGACCCCTTAGGGGAACCAGTTCTAAATTGACAAATGACTGGCATTTCTGGCATTTTACAATTCATAAGTAAAAGCTACTTGCTCGCTTACCAAATTTTTCTACAGTTCCATTCATTTTTCAGATTTATAGCCTTAAATGTACTGCAGCAACTCTGCCAGCTGTTTGGTCTCAGTATCATAAGCAGTACCCCGTTGGGGTAGTTTTCTCACTTCACCACCATTGTTTAACCC
>NC_090870.1:23146611-23161611 GCF_036669935.1 Montipora foliosa | reverse complement strand
AAAAAAGACCATTCGGAGCAAATCGCTCATTAAACGCCCCCAGGACGCTACAAGGTGACGGCCGAAAAACGTCCCATGATGCAGGACGGATCGTATCGGACCTGTCCTTACGGGTACGAAGAGGAACTGACCTCGTACGGTGAAGAATTCGCTGGGCTTCTCGTCGATCTCGACGATTAAAGTTGCGGGGTGCGCGTACGGGGCACCGCTTTTTCTTGGCGTGACTGGTGGGATGATGGTGTTCTGGATCCCATCATCGGCCAGCCATGACATGAAGGCACTCTTGCTTTTGTATCTAGTTTTTGTAAATAGTGTCAATAAACCTATTTGTTGGATTTTTTCTCTTGTTATTTTCTGACCGTCTGGGGCCTGGGTCTTTTCCCGCCTTTTTTGCCTTATTTGGGGAGATGGCGTCATCCCTCTTGTTTACTACATCTTCATTGACCCTTGCCCTCCTTTTTTCATTTTCCAGTATGGACGCCTGCTAGAAGATCATTTATCAAGACCATGGGGAATTGGGAATTGGTTGTTAAAGAATGAGAATGCCATAAGGAAATTTCTCCAAGCTAAAATATCCAGAGAGACTCATTGAATACAGCCATCACCTCCTTTCTAAATTCAGTAATTGCGGAACGTAGTCAATACCACTAGAATGAGGCTATCGCAATCGCACAATGCAACATCCACCGAATCGTGCTGCCATTTACAGATCAAAACTCTGTGACCTCCGTTAGGAAATAGCTTTAAGATATTGGAAATTACACCGGCAACCATCGCAAATACAACCACAGTCAACTAGTATTTACAAGCCCGAAGATCGGCGAGCAAATCAAAGAGATAAAGCCCCCGTAGTTAGCCGTGAATGCGTTATCTATCAGTTTAATTAAATGTTATCTGTGATACAGATTAATTCGGTTATACTCGTCATCTCCGTCAACGAATAAAAAAACACAAAACGTCCGCCGTTGGAAGACATTTCAAAGGACGGCCATGGCGTCGAAAATCCAGAGCTAGAGAACAAGTTGTCCGTTTTGAAGAAATGCAAGGGAAAACTGGCGTGTTTGGTTTGCGAAATGCTATTTATCCATATTTGAAAAATCAAACTCCACTCGCGCGAAAATGTGCACATAAAACACTTTACCACACGCCCGCTAATTCGTTGGCCGACGAACCAAACAAACACTTCATTTTAATTTCTATTCAAACGACCGTTATTTGAATGACTTGGAAATGAAGTCAAGTTGACTTCGAATCGTGGTCTTCTATCGCTAATCTTGTTACCAAATCAAAACTTAACAGTGAAACAAAATGCGCCCGCACCAAACCCAAAGCAATCGAAGGTTAAAGTGCTTACAGTGAAAGTGTTTTATTGAAATTCTGGACCAGTGTTGGTTCAGGTCGGGCTTTTCCCATTTAATGACTACGTGCACGGCTTTTCAAACATCTACAGAGCTCAGAATCTTGTCGTATCTCTTGATGATCTGAGGACTGCTTCAAGCTGTTAGATTCAGCCATCACTAAATTAAACTTAAGGAAGGCATGCAAGTTAGGTGAGCTCACATTTCACTATAATTTCATGTACCGTAAATTATTTAATACCAACCTATTACCAGTTACCTATCCTCCTCGTGCCTCGTGGCGCATAAGGCCTTTACAGAGGTCTTCCACTGTTCTCTGTCCGCTGCAATCATCCTCGTTTCCTCCCATGATTTCCACACTGCATCTTTACGTAACGGTTCCTTTTCAACTGTTCGTCGCCATGTTGTCTACGGCCCTCCCCGCCTTCTTTTCCCTTCCGGGGCCCAGCTCATTGCCATGTTAGAATCATTATTACGATCTTGCCTCAAGATGTGACCAACCATATTCCATCTACGATACTTCACTTCCTCACTCAGCGGTTTCATACTCGCTCTTTCCAACAGCTCTTTAATACTGACATGATCCTGCCATTTAATTCGTAGGATCTTTCGTAGGCACTTATTGTGGAATAAATCTATAGCTTTGTCATGTCCTTTGTTCATTTTCCACGTCTTGCATCCATATAACAATACCGGCACTACCAGTGTCTTATACAGTCTCAACTTTGTCTTCCTTGAGATGCTATTGGAACGCCACATGTTCTTCAATTTGATGAATGCACCTCTTGATTTGGATCGTCTGTTCTTCACCGTGACGTCTTTCATTAACCTCCTTCCTTACACACTTTTTCTCCTAAGTATGGGAAGTCATCAACATTTTCATTATCTATTTCATTGACTACAATCTTGTCTTGGTTTCTTGCTTTAATCCTCATCGTTTTCGTCTTTTCTGTGCTGACCTTGAGCCCCACTCGTCTGGCTTCTTCCTCCAGCTTTGTTGTTTTATTCTGAATCTGCTGTTTGGTAGAGGAAATTAGAGCTACCGTATTTCATCTGCAAATCCAAATCATCAAGTTTGGATGTAAACCTCCAACTTATACCATTCTCACAATTTCGAACTGTTCTTCTCGTTACCCAATCCATTATGATCAAAAACAAGAATCCAGATATATTGCATCCCTGCAGTTTTTATGTCAAACCATTTTCCTATCTCTCCCCCATCCACCACTGCACACCTAAACCTGAAGCCACACTTTGACCATTTTCACTATTTTCTCCGGATTTCCATACCTCCCCATAATCTCCCATAAACTTTCTCTGTGGATGGAGTCAAAATCTTTTTCAAAATCTATAAAGTTCAAATACAGCTAATGATTGTCACTGATGGTGATTGTTGTCTTGAATTGTGGAAACATGTTTGACAGATTAAAGAAAGTCGTTTATTTTTTTGAGATTTCAACGTTCCTGCTGTTGTATCGACAAAGACAACAAATTCGAGACAAAAATATACCCATCATGCAAAGGGGTCTCTCTTGGTCTGATGAATCATGCCTCGAGCATCTGAGCCTGGTCGCAAATAATCGAGAACCAATTGAAACGGTAAAAAGTACAATGCCCTAACCCTAGATCATGCAAAGAATGGTCTCAATCGCTTTCCAAAGAGGTAAAATTGAAACTACTTTGATCATGTAACGAACACTTAACACTGTCTCCTGTTGTATGGACAAAATGACCACGGTCGCTTTAATTGAATCCTTAAAGAACTAAATAGATTCTATTAACATAATTTTTTCCAGAAAAAATACATAAAGGCCCATTTGCTGCACCCCTTCCCTGCATTTACGATCCTGAATGACAAAGTTTAGAGCGTTCCGTCGAAGGCTAAGCATTTTTGATCGTTTAATAAATAAATGTCCTTCATAATTGTTAATGTTCTTGCTTCTAAATTTTATCATAGGCATGTATAGCCAAAAATCGACGAAAACAAATTAAGTAATCGCCAGCGAGCGCAAAAAGCTTGCTTTCGCTTTGCCATAAACTGCTCTTAGCTGTGCCAGTGCATATCAAGGTTCTTTGGAGGAATTTGCAGAAAGACAAAAGCAGGAGAGAGACAACTGGGAAGTGGATAAAGGCAAAAGGCAGTGATATAGTGATTGCACTGAAAAGGGAACATTGACCCCTTCAGTAATTTATTTCTGAATTGCCAATACTACAAAACAAAGGAAGCTGTAACGGCAATACTGATTGTAGAACACAAAAACACAGGGTCGGCCAGGGGTGGTAGTGGTATACCAGTATACCCGAAAAAAAATCGCCAAAATACCCAAAACTACCAAAAATCATCCAAATACACCCAAAATTAATGAAAGCATTGTATACTGTATACTGAAATTCAAGGAAAGTGATATACCGAATAGCCCCTGTATACCGTATACCCAAAAACCCTGGCGGACCCTGAAAACATCTAAGTACGAACGTGTGTATTTATACTTGAAATAATACTTAACCACTGTCCAGCTAAAATACTGAAATGCAAACGAACTTTGAAACAAGGATAAAGATAGTTTTTTTAGGAATTAGACTTAAACGAAACATGTATATATCGTACTGAAGGTGTTTATGGAGGATATTTACATGAAGGAAGGAAGATCTTTGCACTTAGAAGATTTTGCAAATCGACAGAATTTTTCACATGCTTTACCCACAAAACGTTGGGTTGAATGCTATCGTTCATCTGCTGCAAAATTTGCTGCTACCAGGAGCCCATTACCTGGAGCTTCCATTCCTATTACACCCTTGAGTCAATCCTGTCCGATATCTTTTTATTTTTAGAACTGCTGCACTTGATGTAATCAGTGGCCGACCAAAGGTACGTCTCTTATGATTGGCTATTGTGGAAACACCCGCGAAAACCCTCTGAGAGTTGCTTTTTAAAATAAAAAGATGCAGGAAAGGGTTGACTCAGAGAGTTAATATAGAAGATGGAGGCTCCGGGTAATGGCTCCTGTTGCTACTGATGAATCCTTCGAGGTAAAATGCCCAATAATTTACTAATGTTACAAACGATCTATCGAAACGATTGGTTTTGAGTGGTTATCAGTAATTGGCCCTCTTTAAATTTCTGCGTTTGTTCGTGTTTGCAAAGTACCCACAGATCTTAACATCAGTATCATTCTTACTGATTGTAAATAGCTGGTTTTTTTGGGTTTTTTTCGCTAATTGTTCTTGACATGTCGTCTAAACGAAAAGGCTCTCTTCGTTCCGTGTCCAAGAAACAATTATTGTAAAACTACCCTGCGTAAATAACACCTATGTACATTCACAAATATAAAAAACTATGTCTTGTGACTTCAATACTTGATAAAAATCTGTTAATTTAAATATTATGGTTTTTGTCATAATTACGCTGGTGCCTCTGTGTTTGGTATCTGCACCATCTTTTTAACGACAATTTTTGAATTGGAACTTCTACATTTTTAAATTCAATTTTGCTTAATTGGTGAAAAATTCGAGCCGTGGGTACTTCCTTATAAACTTTAGTGAAATTATACAAGAGATTTAATTCCTCTTTTTCGTACTACACGTAAAATTTCTAGAATATATTTCCAACTCGTATGCAACCATGCATCTCACGTAAAACGTAAGAAAAATACACATTACATGGTAAATTACGTTGTCTCTGTTTTTCAGCCAGAGGCTGGGTGTCTTTATTTCTTTTGAGATCGTCAGTTCTCTCTCAAAATGTATTATCCGCAATATCAACAAATCGGTTCAAGCAATTGATGTTGACAAAATGCCCGAAAGTAGATTGCTCAACACGACATGTAAAAAGAGTATATCTTACAAAATTCGCAAAGCAACTGCCCCGCCACCTTAATAGACTGGAAGAGGATAAATTTTGTCATTCATGACCACATAAGGTACATATCCATGAAATGATGTCATTGTCGCATGAGATACTGCTGGCGGCTGATGCTGACACGAACATGCTCCTTCTGCTTGTTTCTTCTCGGTCTGATGTGTGTCCTTCTTCCTTAATCGAGCTCGACGGTTGGAGAACCACACCTGATAGAAATACATAAATTCAGAGATAAGTATCTAAAGATTGCTGAGAAAACTAACAAGACAACTTGTTTTCAAAATTTTGGCAGAGTAGTGCAGTGGTTAATTTATCAGCTTAAGGCAGTTATAGATACATTTAGTTATTTAAATGAGATGTGATCTAAACATCTCGTTATTCAAGACAAGCTACTTATTGCTATCAATGTTGAGTAAAATGAAGTACCCGTTACTTACAATTGAATTAAGCATTCGACTTAACATGTGAGCGTGACTACAAAAAATGTCCTTTCAGTTCTTTACTTGGTTGATGTCTTCCCGCATTTGTTAGACAAAATTATATAAAATACTTTTTTACATCATTCTAATTTCTCAAATTCGCTCACTTGGGTGGTTGGTTAGCCGCATCTCAGATATGCTTTAAGGTGACTGCGCGATGCACTGGCAGTTATGAGCTATGTCCTCAGTCGTTATTTGATTCTGTAGCTGCGTGATGCAGCTTGAGTCAAAGACCCACATTTTACCCTTGCTCACCATGGTTAGAGCATCCGACTAGATCATGGAGGGTCCGGGGTTCAAATCCAATCTGGGGCTCGGATTTTTCTGAGTTCCCAATGCGTTCCATTGTCAACATTTCATTCGCTCAAAAATCGGTAGACCATTGAAAATATTTTAATACCTGAACTCGAGCCTCAGTCAAAGACAGTCGGTGAGCGAGTTCTTCGCGTGTGTACACATCTGGGTACTGCGTTTTCTGAAACGCTTTCTCAAGTGCCTTCAATTGAGTATGTGTAAACTTGGTGCGACTTCGACGCTGTTTTCGGGCGATAAAAAAATCGTTGTCCAAACTGCTGTAGGTGTAACTTGGAGAAAACGTGCTTAAGGTTTTGAGCTCTGCATCTAAAATATAAAACAACGGGAAGGATTACAAGTGGAAAAGCCCAATCTTATTTTGATCAATTGTGACGCCCATCGCACCGTCTAACAATTGAAGTATGAAAGTAAACATTCTGGCTGACTTAAATCTTCTCTTAATTATTAACCGTGAGATGACGAGGAATTCGAAATTGTTGCTAGTGACCTCTTCCCTTTGACAGCAGAGATTTCAGTTTCTGAACAGACACTAGTCTGCTTGAAGAATTAAAAATCTTAACTTAAAGACTCGTAGGGAAAAAAGGTTAATTATAGATCTTACTTTGAAAGTGCTCGATCTGAAGAGGACTATGTACAATTCCGTAATAAGTATTTTTTTTCTTTAGCGAGTTTTCGTGAGTTAACTGCAAAATTTCATAATTCTCTTCACTGGGTTAAGGATAATCTTTTGTTTAACCGTCAAAATCGTGACGACCACCCCCGGGAAATAACAATAGAAGTCTTTGAACCACCTCAGGAAAGATAACGATTCATTCATTAGTAGTTATGATCAGTCATCGCTAATAAATAGTGTTTTGAAACAAACTCATTAAATACACTAAAAATGAAATCGAAACAGGTTTGTGCCTGAGTGAGAAAAACAAACATTTGACGTAAACATCTATCGTGATCTCTAAAGCACTCTTAAATCAAGCGAGATGACGTCAAACTATTGTATTTTCATTGAAGACAAACGGTTGAAAAGCCACTTCCTTCTTTTCAGAACAAATGAAAAGCTACTTAATTCAAATTCCTTTTCATAAATCTGGAAGCGTAACAAAGGATTTTCAACTGCAACTTCGTTAATAATTTTCTATTGAGTGTACCAGCCTCCAACATCAGAAGAAATGCATGAACTTGTAGATTTTGAGTGAATTCATGAATCGCATCAAGTCACCAATATAATTTTTAATATAATTCAAGTGAAACAACAAAGAAACGTAGAAAATCGATTGTCAAAATTTCCATTTACATGATTTGGCTTTAATAATGTCATTTCACTTTACTTGAACTTTTCAGTGTTTTTAAGACGAGAGTAAAAATTATAAAGTTAACTGTTTCCTCAAACAATTTTTATTTTATTCTTCACGAGATGATAAACAAAAACTGAAGTTATCAAAATTATTAGCCTGCCTAAATCAATAATGAAAACAAAGCAGGTATACGACCTTTAGGGCAGGCTGGGTTAAGGTTGTTATGAATGACTGTTTCGATTATTACCTGGTGAATATGTGTTTCTGGTTGTGTTTTGATCTGGTACAGGACTTGGTGGGTCGCTATCTACTTCTTCTTCTTCCTCTTCTTCTTCTTCTTCTTCTGCATCTTCTTCTTTAACAACAGCGTTATAACAATCTTCATCGCCCTCATGCTCTTCACTTGACTTCTTTCGCCATTTTGCAGCATCGCACTTCTTTCTAAGTGTGTGTTCTCGTCCTGCGTTCTCTTTCACAATTTTAGATTTCAATATTTGACTGATTGCACTAAGCGATGGGACGGTGTTCTTGCTACAAACATTTTCTCGCAAGAGGCGATCACGAACTTCCCACGAGAAAATCCCACTGTTTTCCATGCGGAATTGATCAATCTTCTCTTCAATTTCTGGAGTGACATCTCTAGGCTTGTTTAAACCTACTATCCCTGGATCAACGGTACCAGTCTCTTGGTAGCGGCACAAGATTTTACTTACGCAGCCATGAGAAACTCGCAGCTGACGGCTTATGTCGCATGGCCTAACTCCCATCTGAGCCAGTTCAATAATCTTCCATCGCAATAGTTTTGGAAGGGGTCTGCCGTTGATAAAAACTCCACCAAGCTGGTTGACTTTTCCTTGGCCTGAAATCAATGATGCCATTGCCGCATAACGAATTAATACCATTCGAGTTCTACCGGAAAAGATTTCGCACAAGAACTATTTGTAACTATCATTTAAAAACAGTCAGCCTTTCTGCCAGATTCCTATTCTAGGTAAGTGTAGATTCCACGGTGAAACGTTTTTATTTCGTTTATTTTGTCCCCAAAACTCAACTAACGCGAAGTACGAGACAAAAAATCAGTCTGTAATAATGTAACACTGAGGAGATTGAAATAGATGCGCATGAACAGTTTACCTGTAAAAGCAAATGTTTCCATAGCTCTAACGGATCCTTGATACCTCGGAATATTCAGCTTAGCTTGGTACTTGAAAGTTAGAGAGATTCGATGGATAAATAGTGAATGGTATCAGGTGCAGTTCTTTTTAAAGGCCTATGTGCTTAGCCTGATGACGCAAATTGGCGTCAATAGTAACTATTCATTTAAGGACATTAGACGAGCATTACGCTGTTGATATTGCATTAAGAGACGTTAAAACAAACAGTTAGATGTTCAGGAAGTTCGAATAATACGATTGTCGTCCTTGAGCGGCCAAGCTTTGCCTCTGGAAATAATTATCACGAAACGTTTTATAATCACGATAACTTTGCGTGGTCATCTCATTCTTGAAGGATTTGAATTCTGTGCTGTGGATTATGTTCCAAAAATCGAGCAATCTTTTCATGCAAGCTTTCTTTAAAAGATACTCGAGTGGCGCCACTTCTGAGCACTCAGCTATATTCGTTACAAACAGCATATCATTTGAATGTTAAGTAGGTTGACATACCTATAAAGCAAATTTGAAATGGAGGGTGTAGTGTCTGTAGCACTTTTCCCAGACGGTTCCTAGTATTCCTTTCAAAGATAATTACACTCAAACAGGCAACGTCTGTATTAGTACTGTGTTGAGACTAGATAATAACATCAATGTTTGGATAAATAAATAGTAATTTCAGCCAGCTTAGTGTTTCTGTTTCAAAGGGAATTATACAACGCATCAATGCTTGATCAAGTTAATTGATTTTGTGTAGATAACAATGTCTCTTCTAAATAAAAGCGTCAACTAGTTACGCTGAGTCACAAGTATTATGTTGCTAAGGTGACAATGTACAAACAGCTTGAAACTCAGTGTTCGGTTGTAATTACCGCTAAAGCCAATCTTAAATTAAAGCTACCTAAATTAACTTGGATATTAAAGAGTTTCCATTGCTCTTAGAGTAAGGAAATAGGAAGTAATACGAGAAGAATTCTATATCTAAAAAAGCAGCAGCAGTCTCTAAGGAAGACTAACACCATGCATGAGGAGTAGATGAAGACCACATCCCTTAAATAAATGGATTATTCACTCTTTCCTGTTTAAAATGCATCAGTAACCGCTTCAAATGTTACCTTCCATATTTCCTTACTCTGCAGGGATGTCTGTAGTGACGTCAACAATAAGACATTTATATCTGGCACCAGGGGTCAATATTGATACTGTTCTTTCCCGCGCTTGTTAATTGCAACACGGAAATTCTTTCGAAACTAAATATTATTTCAGCTTTGTAAAATTTCTTGATTCGAGCTGCCTTGCGAAGATATGTATTTTACTTTCACTGCAGATACTCTGTAACGCTTCTCTTATTTATTCAGTATCGAAATGATATAGGAAAAGGCGCGAAATGTTTGCTGGATTTCACTGAGTATTTTAGTCTGCCAGAGTTTTTTTTTGTGTTACCCAGCCTTATTTGTAAATGGACACATCCAACATCTCTGGTGCGGATCTCGATGAAAACTTGAGATCGCCTTATAATGACAGACAACTGACGGGCAAAGTATTGCATGGAGAAATTCAGATGCCGTAAAAGAAGATGCAAGACCTTAAAGCACATGGTAAAGGCTGATGAAAATCAAGCAGCACGTGCACTCTGACGTCTTATTTTGGAGGCGGTTTCTATCATCGTTTACCTTTGGATTTGGCTGGAAAGTAACTTTTTTCTTTCAGTTCATGGCTATGGTATTGAGGATTACTTGATTGTCCAATATTTTGCGCCAGTATAGCAAACTTGTCTACAAAAGGCTCCTACTGAAAGTCTTAATATCAGGCTGTTTATTCTTAATCAATTTTGCCATCTTTAATTTTGTTACTTCTCCATTGAAATGTTCTCTCAGCAGTATTTCTTTTCGAAAGTGGTGTAGTTTGTAATTTGAAATCAATGAAATTCTATATATAAATGTAACAGTCACGAACGTATTTTTGGCAATGACCATGGAAAATCAACATTCTCTTTACGGTAATGTGGACTCAAATTTTGTGTGATTACTGAGTACTTATTAGCAACTTTATTGGTAATGGTTGTAATTATTGGTTTAATTATGGTACCAAATCGCTCGTCTATCATCGAAGAGTACTTATTCGCTCCTTGAAAAAACGCAGTTTTGCTTATAAGAGTGGTCCGTATTCTGAGCAATTCAAATCAATTAGCACTAAAATAGTTGGTGACACCAGCCAGTCTACTCTCAAGTGATGCTAACAGTAATATCAAAAACTGTTTAGTATAGATTGTCTTCATGTTCTTCACCAGGAAGTCAGTCGCCTCAGCAAGTCTAACGAGTTTAAGTCTCTGCGATAACATCTGTGGCTGGTTAAGAGACCCTCTACCCCAGCTGACACACCGCCTTATTCTCTGTCCACTCTACTGAACCTAGCATTTTATTTCTAATTGTTGTTGGTGGCCCATATATTTTTGTCAGCGTCACCGTAAAAATACCTGTCACCAGATACTTTCGCCAGATAAAAATTAATCGTGGGCACTATTTTAAGGTTTCTTCGTCATAATGACATTCACACAGTTGTTTACTTTCCCTATATACAAAAGGCTTTGTCATCATTTTGGTCTCTAAATAAAACTGTCCTATTGAATTTTTAACAAACCTCCGTGACGTCAGACAGCAAAAGAAAGAGCACAATGTGTTGTTGATACCAGATACGAGTAATCAGTTTGTTTGTTTGTTTGTTTGTTTTTTAGACACTCCATCATTTTCTGAAATAGCGACTGATTTTTGTGGTGTATGAACACATTGACAAATGTGACGCACGAGGCAAAACTGCCAGACATGAGCAAAGCATTTCTTTACATCTATCATATCAGACAGGGAAAAGGCCAAAAAGGAAACGCGGAGATAAGTGGGAAAGTGGACTGCTTGATAGAGCGACACTTTTCTTCTCTTGCATATATTAAGGGTGATAATAACTGCATGTGTAAAGAAATGATAACAGCATTTCATCTTTTAACATTTGTCTTTAATCATATTTATTGTCTTTATTGTCTTAACAAGTAATACACAAATGCCGTTTGTTTTAAAACTGAAATAAGTTAATGATGAATTGCGGATTGTTAAGACTATTAATATTATTTGCTCGATCAGTGCT
The DNA here is from genome assembly GCF_036669935.1 of Montipora foliosa. Taxonomy (NCBI): domain Eukaryota; kingdom Metazoa; phylum Cnidaria; class Anthozoa; order Scleractinia; family Acroporidae; genus Montipora; species Montipora foliosa. The sequence goes on along the minus strand of NC_090870.1, from coordinate 23,150,019 downwards.
TATCAGCGGCATTCACGCAAACTGATGAAGATGGTAAAGGCAAACTCAGGCTTGGGAATAGAACATTGGCAATCATGAAACTCATGATGATGCACACTTAACCAAAAGACTATAGAATTATGTCATTATTAATTGACTGGGAGTACGTCTTTACCTTGCATTTAGTTCTGCATTTACTTCCTATTACCATAACCTACAGACCATATGTTAACGGATGACTCGTCAAGTAGTGTTGCCATGATGTACTCAATTTCACCGGTTTCCATAACAACCTGGCGATCTGTATACAAACCTAATGATGCAGCTTAGAAAAGGAGGGAATATTGGCTTAAAGAACACGAATGCAAAATGAACTGAACTGTGTTAATGGTGAATGATTTATCGTGTTCATGCTATTGTTCGCCGTAAATGGAATCCACGTCATCTAAGTCACTACTGAGATCACGCAAGTTTAGTGCACATGTATTCCATTGCAGGAGGTAGCATTTTTTCATGGAAAATGTGCAAAGCCGATAATACAACTACGATGACAAGTTCCTGTTAGATGTTTTGTTTAAAAAGCTGGGGATCGCTTTCAGTCAACTGTTCAGTTCTGAAAAACCTGTAAAGCTGGTTTTGTTGAATAACTAGACTTGGTAACTTGACAAGGCGTTCAATCACTACCACTAAGTAATTGCCTTAAGTTAACTGATGAATGGTTTGGTTGCACCCCAGACCTGGTGCAGATTTTATCAACGCTATAATTATAAGACGAGTAAACCTAAAATTGGCTTTCTCAATCGTTTTCATGTTTAACCATTGGACTTAATTGGTGTGAATCATGTTGATTTTATACAGGTGAGTACTCCAGAGACAACTACGAGCCATCTTTTTTACTGTCATAAGATATATGATGTGTTTGCATTACTGTTCCAGCAGAGACTGAATCAGTCCTGCCTTATGTTATCTTTCCTTCTCTATACACGAAATTCTCAATAAAGGTCTTAGATTTAGATGTTGTCGTTCCAAACACTGACCGAAAAGAGCGTCAGTTTGCAAGTCTTGTCTGAGAGAGATCGGAAAGGAGTTTTGCGTTGAATGCCATGGATTTGTGGCCATTATTTTTTTATCTTCTTTTACTATAGAAAAACAGTGCTCTAGAAGGATTCGCTTTTCTTGTAAAAAGAATTCATCGAGCATCGATAATTTAACCAAAAAGGTTATCGCGATTTGCGTGAATAAAGAGAAGAACTGACCAAACTTCCAACCATGTAGATGTAAGAGTGGCTGCAACAAAATGAATTGTTCGCGCAACAATGTTTCCTGGTTTGTACAGGCCCGAAATTGTCTCGAAGCGTGGAAAAATGCGCTCGTGGGAGTTAATAATGTTAATAATAACTATTTATATAGCGCCTATCTAGACCTGGTCTACGCGCTTTACAAAAAATAAGAAATAAGATTAACAAAAATATTACCATTAAATTATTATATGGCTTGTGTTTGTAGCCGATATGACGCGCCCTCTGATTGGCTAATTCCGACGAATGAGACTCACACAGGAGCCTGATAACCAATCACAAGAAACTACCTTGACGTCATAGAGTCACCGAACCGTAACTGCCTTTTGCAGGAAAAGGTAGTCTGTAAAAATGCCGCGACATAGGCTAAGTATGGGAGTTGTTCGCTCCTAATAATGTGTTTTGCTTGCAGCCCAAACCCAAAACAAACCTAGAGTCAAAAATACCCAATTTCAATACAATACAATACACACTTAATTGACCGCTCCCCATAAGGGCGTTTCAGGGCCAATGAAACACAACGAAACGACAGAACAGAACAACAACAACTGTTAAGAATCCCAACTGGCTGGAGGCAAACCAGTTGGCTATTTACAAGTGCAGATGGTAAGTTGAACCAGGGACTACCAGGATCAAATTCAACGAGTGGTCAGAGCGGGTCTCCAACCCGGGATTTCCGGAGCTCAAGGCAAGCGCTCTAACCACTGGGCCACACTGCCTCCTGAAATCAATGATCAATGTGCAAGCTGGGTCAGCTGATAGTAAAATAATCCCCTTTGCGCTGTTACAACGATACATGCACAATGTATTCTACTGATAAGGATAACCTGGGCCCCCTGCAGGTTTTGAAATTTTTATTTGTTATTATTATTATTATTATTATTATTATTATATCTGCACAAAATTGCAAATTCATCCTTAAAGTGTTCGTAACAAAAGTATTTCTTATTCCGATTTTTATCAAACACATTTTGCCGTGTGTCTGTTCAATAATAGATCACACGAGTAAATATTGTGTCACTGTTGTAAGAACCGCATTTTAGCGAGTTCTGAGTTCTGTGATATACGATGGAACTGACTCACGGGAACTTGCATGGATTCTATGTATTTTATACAATAAAGATCGTAGAATTCCTCTTGTAGTTAGATGGCCGTACTGTAAGTTATGGCCAGCGTTTTACGCAATCCCATTCGGCCTGTGAAAAAGACTAGCTGCCGTAACTTCCTGCACGAACCAAAAAAACAAGGTTAGTAAGATATTCACCGTATCATTTGGTCAATGAATATTGTGCGAAATTTAGAATACTGCCCGCTAAATTGGCCAATCATAACCAGCGTACTATCTGAGAGATATAATAATTGAGCTTATTAATTGCATAAAATTACTCACAGAACTATAGATCTATGACTTGAACAATTATTCCAATCCCACGAATGCATGGTAAGGTCATTTAAGTTCCGTATTAGCACTTTCTCGACACGATAAAACTGAAATTTAAAAGTGATTCACTTTTGGACGGAAAAACCGTGCTGCATTTATTGACGATGAAAACGGTTACCCTTTGATTGAGTAATATTTACACACTTACCTCAGTGCTATAAATGAATGCCATGTATCCCTTGACTATACTCTAAGCCGAGCCCTGATCTTTCCTCTCTCTTTGTACAGAGAAAGCGCCATTTTCTGTCCCACTTGTGAAAAACAGGGTAGCAGATGGTTTTGTTGTTAAGTGGGCTAGACTCCAGACTGCACTTAAAAACGTTTACTTGACCGGTTCTTGTGGTTTCCACACTTAACCTGAACAATGGCTTAATTAAAAAAAAAGTAATTTTATCATTTAATTTTTTGTTTATCATTAGAAAAGAATTTAAAACAATTCCATTCTGCTCGAGAAGAATGCTTTGATTGGCGACCAATTATTTACCAGCGATAAAGGCGAAAGTTAACTGAGACGAGCTCGCTTTGTGAAAATTGAACAATTAAACGTAAACAAATGGCCAAAATGAAGGACCGAGTACCTAAGGAGAGACTGGGCGGTAGTAGTTTAAATCACGTTTTTCTCAATATCTAACCGTATGACACCCCCCTCAAAAGTTCAGGAATAAGAAATTGGCTCTGATTCAGCATTCA
>NC_090870.1:23136611-23139111 GCF_036669935.1 Montipora foliosa | reverse complement strand
TTGTAAACTTATATTATGGGTTCCCTGTGGCTTATTAGCCCAATGTATGTTAGCGGTCTTTTGTGTATTATAGCCGCCATGTTGTATTTTGTAGCTAGATTTATTGCTGGTTAAAGCCTAACTTCCAGGTCTATACGAAGTTAATTTCCACTACAAAGTCCATGCAAACGAATGCCCGAGAAAAGTAATTTGATTCGTTTACTCCTGCTTATTTTCGTCGAGCCAGCTGCAACTGCCTTATATTCCATAGTACAATGCTCTGCTTATGGATCCCTAGTAACCACAAAAATGAGTCAAGGTTACTGTCGACTCCTGAGGGGAGACGGGACACTGTTGCGCTGATGATCCCTAAACCCAAGGCCTCTAAAATTCTCAAAGTAAAATATGGTCAGCGAATGATTGGCGTCAAACTGGGACAAGCTTTAAGATTTCTACAATAAACATTTTCACCCCCGTTAAGAGACTTCATACCGTATAACCATTAACGTAGTCAGCAAGTGTTCAACATTCTTGAAGTAATCGTCTACTTACAAATTAGTGCAGATGGGCCAGTTCATGGGTTTTCATAACAGGCCAATTTTGTAGTGGTAAACTGTTGTAGGTAACAAGATGCAATGAAAAGTGTTATTTTATGCATTATGCGTTTTCGCATTTGAGTGGTGTTAAGGGATGCACTACTACGGCCGAGATATTTAGAATGGGACCGGATTTGGGTTTAATTCAGTACAGGCTCACTTTGCTCAGCTTACGCTTCATTTTTTAGCCTTAAGGAAGCATATAGTTTAAGCTATTCTCTTTATTGGAAAAATCCGAGATATTCATAATTAGGATCATTCAAAGACGTTAACTACTTTCATGTCAGTCAAACACAAATTTTAATCGTCTCTGGTAGCCGAACTACTCCAAAGCTCAATAGGAAAAACTTCTTTTCGCAGTTTCCGTGAAGGGAAGATGGTTTAATATTGATCTCCTTAACTAAATGTGTGAAGACATCTTTTTTTGGCTGCTCAGAAAAGAGGAGTCGAGCCGCTACGACTTTCTGCTTGCTCTGGTTCGTGATTACAGAGCCATAGGAAACCATCTCGGGGAAACGATGCCACATATTCCGCTTTCCTCAGTGCTAGGACTGAAACTGTGTGAATAGTGCATTCTCGAGTATGTCTAAAAGGTCAGGGAGAGAGCTTTGATGCAAAAGTAAGTAAAAATGACTCTTTAAGAAGGCCATTACATTGATCTTTCCTCAGCGGCCCATCATTTCAAGCCACTCCGCTGTAACTTTCCGGCACAAAAGGTGGCCCTATAATCATGATGTTCTTTTTGAAAGAATTGTCTTGAATAGGCGGAGATATTTAGCTTCGTGTTTACGTGAAACTACAAGGGGCAGATTGGTGCTTTAATTAATTTTTAAAAAAACACAAAAATTTACTTAGTGTCTTGCCTCGCTCTATTGAGAAGTCGTCCAATGTCTGGAGATGACAGGAAAAAACTGAGTGAAAATTAAGCAAGTTTCTTTCAGTTTTGGCAAAACGCAAATTTCAACCTGATGTTGGCCGTGCTCCACATCTATAAATTTAGAAATTCCGAATGTCAACAATGAGGTGGTGGACAAAGCACTGACCCCCAGTCCATGGACTTCCCAAATGGACTACCCTAAAATGGACTAACTCTTAACTCTTTTTCCACTCAGTACTTTCCAAATATGGCCGCGCGAAGTCAGACATCACAAAAAATTTTTTTTTTTTTTTTCTCAAAAAGTACTTTCAGTTAGGCGGAAAGAAATACATCATTTTAAAGCTACGAAAATAAGCTTTCCAATAACATATAACTTCTTTACATAGAACGACATCATTTTATAAAAAAAGAAAGTTGAAAGAAAAAACTTAACAAAAAAATAGCATTAAAATCAGTTTTCCATACAAATTTGGTCATTTCAACTTAAAAATACCATTTCGAATGAGTGCTATTGAAAGAACTGAATTGATTATAATACTTACATTGCACATATCTTGATAGAGGCTCTGCCAGGGTAATTTCCGACAAGCTACATGGCCTAAAAAGTAGCGACAGTACTTAAAGTGAAATCGCGAAAAACGACATCCTTTCGTTAAATTTCCGACATAATAATCACAGCAACGTGAAACATTGACAAAGCACCGACACGAGTTTTTTTAAAATTCAGACAAGCGAAATGAACCTTTCCATAGCTTATTGTTGCAGAACAAAAAAGTACGAATAAATAAAGCTTCCGTTATATTTAGTTCAGGAACATACACAGGAGCAACCCTTGCGTTTACCCTTGGAGCTTCCTTTCCACTGGAACATTCGGGTTATAAAGACTGCTTCCAAGACAGGTCAAGACAACTTGACAATTTTCAAAAAAATATTCATACAAACTGATGTACTTGATGAAGCTCAGAATAGGTGGAATATTGGCTTTTTTGTGTGAATCGAAGATGCGTGCACAATATACTGAAGCATGTTGATAGCAAATGATTTCTCA
>NC_090870.1:23129111-23131611 GCF_036669935.1 Montipora foliosa | reverse complement strand
GAGCTGTGGAAAGAAACTTAAGAATACACAATATTTATATTGTGTATTCTTAAGTTTCGAGGACATAAGACATACGTCTTATGTACGAGGACATACCAAGAGAATTGCAGGCACTTAGGAAATCACAAATTGAAAAACTCAAACAAGCTAGGAAAGAGGGTCGTAAAGCTTATTTCAGTAAATCTGAGCCTGACAAACTATATATCCTGAGTGAAGCTATGATCCTCTCAGTTATGAACGCAATTTTTGCAATTGCGCAAAGAGCTGGGAGCTGGTCATTTGTGGGTTCTAATGTTCCCTTGATGAATGATATATGAAATGGATCATATATGAGCTGCGGATATGAAATCAAGTGAAGCTATGATTCTCGCAGTTATGAACGCAATTTTTGCAATTACGCAAAGAAGCCTGAAAATTTCAGGAAGTCAACGGGGTTTGAACTTGTGACCTCGCGATACCGGTGCGACGCTCTAACCAACTGAACTATGAAGCCACTGACTGTTGGTTTTGAAACGCGATGTCTTGACGTAAATCTCTCGTTATTGCACGAATGTCCTAACGGTAATTATTATAAATCGATTATCGCTTTCATAAATAGGATTTTTCATTGATAAGCCCACGGCTTCTCTCCCAGCCCTTTGCCCTTTCGGGAAATACATAACAATTTCTAGATAGCTTCCAGCGCGTTTTGTTGATTATAAATTTAGCATTTTCATCTTAGTTAGTTCAGTTCTGGTGTCCTCTGTTAGTTATTGAGGCTTTATTTCTATCGATACTCGTGCTCACCTACAATCAAACTTAGCTTGGACTGAGTCAAGATGTCATTGGTGTGTGTGCAAACGAAAGTGACTAAAGTTTTTCTTTTACTTATAGTTTTCCGCATAGATTTCACCATTAGAAAGGTTTTCTCTTAGTTTTGGTATTCAACTGCAATATCGTTGTCCTTTTTGTTTATGCTAGGAATCTATTAAGTGTGTTCATCATAAGCTTTAGTAATTTCTTTAAGCTCATAATCGCTGCTCTTGATCACGAGTATGCTGACTGGTTGATACCAGTAGTTTTCCTTGCAATTTAAGGCTTATTTAGTGTATTTTCTAGCGGAATTTAATTCTCTTTCGCTCATTTGGAAATTATCTAGTGTAGTTTATTTGTACCTATATGTGTCTTATGTAATTTAGCTAAATAAATTCTCGTTTGATTTTATCGCTTTCAGTTCGAATAGACAACTAGTGACTCCGTATCAACCTTTGACTTGTCAAGTGATCCCGTCGATTTCCTCTATCTCGTGGTATCCAGTTGTGACCTTTGTGCTAGGAACATTGATCTGTGCGTCAATAAATCTGTTCATGTTACTTCCTTCACTTCTCGTCGAGTTCGTTTTTAAAGCTACGCACCGTGATAAGTGATTTACTTGGATTTTTGTTTTGATATTCCTTCCTTGTAAATTACACTGACGTTGGGAGCTGGTCATTTGTGGGTTATAATGTTCCCAAAGGTTGGTTGGTTGGTTGGTTAGTGAGCGATTGCTTTCAAGATGTTGTAGAGCATACTGATATCATACCTTCTATAAAGACGGATCATTCTGCTATTACGCTACAAATTAAAAGCATTGAAAGCCATGCGCGCGGCCCGTCACATTGGTGTTTTAACTCTAGCTTATTGAGCGATGAAAATTATGTGGAATTGATCTCTTCCCAATACAGTGAGTGGTTAAATGAATTCTGAGAAGTTGAGGATAAATGGCTACTCTGGGATCTGGTCAAGTACAGGGTACGGCAAACGACAATCGCGTACAGCACCGAAAAGGCTAAAGAAAGAAGAGGTAAACTTGAATCTATCGAGAATAAGTTAAAAGAATGCGAAAGGTTATGTGCTGCTGAACCAGCGGAGAGCAATATCAAAAACTTCCTAAAGTATAAAATTAAATACGATTCTTTGTTTGGAATGAGAATTTTCAAAAGTCTACTCGAAATTTGAATATTCCAAAATTGTCAGATGAGCGGTAATCCTATTGCGAGGATTATCTGACGAACCAAGAATGCCTCAAGGTTCTGAATAACTTCAAAAACAGTAAGTCTCCAGGGAACGATGGCCTTACCGCTGAGTTTTACAAAACGTTTTTGTCCATACTGGGTAACTTATTAGTAGAATCTCTAAACACTGCTTACAGACAAGGGAAGCTCTCAAATTCACAAAGGCAGGCATTGATTCGCCTTATAGAGAAGAAAGACAAAGACCGAAGATGCATTGAGAACTGGAGACCAATCTCGCTTCTAAATGTCGACTATAAGATCGGTGCAAAAGCGTTAGCAGGCAGAATTGAAAAAGCACTACCTGCCACAATTCATGAGGATCAATGCACCTGTGTTAAAGGTAGGACAATCCTTGATGCTTTAAGATCCATTGATGACGTTATGGAATACACCAATTTGTACAATAAGCCCTGGCATCTCAAAACGTTCGATTTTAAAAAAGCCTATTATCTAGCGGCGCTTAGGAC
>NC_090870.1:23114111-23126611 GCF_036669935.1 Montipora foliosa | reverse complement strand
TGCCCCTGGAAATTTGCAAACGGAGAATTTTTCATCCCCTCCTCGTCTAAAATACTGTACTGGGATATAATAAGGAAATATGAGATTGAACCAACTGCAAAATGCCGTTATGAGGAGTTATATTCAATGCTTGAGCTGCCTTGGCATGAGATCTACAGTCTTCAAGAAAAACGACCCGAGAATCTAAGGCCAGGTCACCGTGCTCGTTTGAGAGAAAAGGAGCATTTATTTCGCTATCGGGTTTAGTTTGAGCGAAATCTTTTACGTTTTGTATGCGCACGTGCTCATGTGCGCGCGCTAATGACGCGAAAATCGTGCGCAGTAGGGATGCGCAATGCAATATTAAGGAATTACCTTAAGGACGTTCGCGCGAAAATTTTTCAACATTGATTTTTTCTGAAACTTCTACCACTGTAAGATGATGAGTTAATTATGTCAGAAATGTAAAAAAAATGGGGGGTCACCGACTTCGTTTTGGAGAGAACATGCCCGGAAAAACACCCAAAATGTGACAAAATCGGGCTTCGTTAGCGAATAAGGCCAGTCTCTGTAAACCCAAATATATTGCAATTAAATCTTTGAAGTGAAATCTTCTCTGCCAAATATTGTTTAAGTGGACTTATTAAGTGAATTTAGTCAACTGGTGAGGTTCCTTAAAGATCAAGTCGCGTTTAGCGACCACAGTTTCACGCGCCTTGCAGCCGCAAGATGGCAGGATTCGATGTCCCGTGAGCAGAAATCTTGAAATTTTTTTAACTTCCCACATTGATTTTTTGTTCATTTTTGGACAACGTGGAGATAATTGTAAATAAAATCCGTTTCTGGAAAGAAAAATAGGGGTCACCGAACGTCCAAGACCGTATAATCAAGGCAAAGCTATAGCAATGGCCTTTTGCCCTATCAGTTCTTAGTTTAGTACTTAGCGCGCGCGCTCGTGTATGACATAGCGTGTGCATTTGCGTGCGCAGTAAGGATGCGCAGAAACAATTGGCGCGAACGTCCTTAAGAGCTTTAGTTGACGTGATATGGCCGTGTGGCCGCGTCGATCCACAGAAAGCGTGCGTAACATTAAGCCTTGTTTATGTTTAGGTGTAAGGAAGGATTACGTTTTTGCAAACGTTGGCCGTGCTAGTTTTCTACTCCATATTAACCATGTGAGCGTTAGCCCTACTGATGGAAATGGGCCCACACAAGGACGGAGAAAAACTCTGACCAGGGTGGGAATTGAACCCATGACCTTCGGATGAGATCACCGCTGCGCTACCGACTGAGCTACAAGGTCAGACGGGAGCAGGCGCGCATCTAATTAGGTGCATTTCTGGACATGAGTAGAGAGGTAAAAAGTCTCTCAAAAGCGTGGTTTATCGACGGCAAGACAGATATCGGCCTGGCCCCAGTTGTTCAAAAGGTGGATAACGCTATCCACCGGACAAATCACTATCCATTGGATAGCGCAATTGGTTCCGCTATTACTTATCCACTGGATAGTGATTTATCTGGCAGATAGCGTTATCCATCGTTTGAACAACTGGGGCCTGTAATTTATTTTGCTGAGTTCGTTATTTTTCCTGAAAATAGGCGTGGCTTGGCCTTTTTTCCTGTTCTCAGGATACTGACATTGTGCAATGGCAGCAAGAGGAGCACATATGACTGTTGCATAGCCTTTTAGGTGGCGTGGAATGATATTATCATTGATTTACTTTTAGGCTCTTTGCCAGCGAAAATTTCATTTTCCTTTCCTTAGAATGCTTTTCGCATTAGCAATTAGAAAGAAGTCTATTATGTGCGACATTGTACTTAAACGTCTCAGCCCGGGGCTCCACGAATTTCACTCTTCTCTCACACACTCCTTTTCAAAACCACTCTTTAAAGAAGAACGATTCGATCAACACCTATTAAAATTAAACTAAATTTGTTGATAAAAGGGTCTTGCCTGAGCACCATGAAGACTTAGTTTTCTTCCTCAAGACCCCTTTCCACAGTCGATGCCAAATTTAAAAGTTTGTACGTCGCTTTGATCGAACGCAGATGATATAACTAATATTACGCGGCTATGGCATATATGGTACTTATTACAAAGGAAGTAACTACGACTGGATTTCTCTGAGTAACTGACAATAATTATTGTTAGGCTGAAACCAACATTTCGAAATGTCTCCACTGCAAACCAGCTGCAACCACGTAATGAGAAACATTTGATCATTAATTGAGCACTCTCCCTGTCAATAACTTCATAAACCATTTGTTTAAGGCTGACATGTTGCCAGATTGTCCACGTTCTTTTTGTGAGTATCATTCATAGAACAATCACAAATTTATGAACTGATTAGATGTCTCACGCTTTTGATCTCGCGACTTCGTGACTCAGCTGTAATACAGACTTAATTACTAGCAAGGCTACCTACATACATTATCAGCAGCAACACAGATTGGGTATATTAACCCACGAACGCCTATATGAGCCGCAATTATAATCAGTTAATATTCTTCTAATGACAACTGATTGATAGTCTGCTCAATAGCTACTTAATTGAATGCCAATATGCAGCACTATTCTTTATATTACACATAGGTTAAGATATAAATATCTATTCTGAGACACCATTCTTTCCTGCAAGAGACGACAGGAAACCAATACCCCCAGGCTGACAATTTCACAAATCTGGAATATTGGTTACCGCACATATTAAACTTACGCTAGCAAGGAGACGCAAGTCAGTGTATTATAAGTTAAGTGAGAGTGTATGTCGCATCGGTCCAAAAGAATATTAGCCAATGAATTAACTAAAACAACTTTCAACTCTGGTGAAATGTGCCGCCGCTAAGTGCTAATGTTAAGGCAGCAACTAAAACTTGTTGCAGAAAGATCGCCCGGGTGAGAGTAAAAACTGCTGTTGACTGATGACATTGAGTAACGTTTCAACAACTTAAGCGGAAATTACTGTCAGAGGAACTTGAAGAACGAAAACGTATACATATCGTTTTAGTATGGACAGTCAACGCATCGAAAACGAAAACAATCTATAATTTGGAATCGATAATTGTGATTGGTTTATTCTTCCGTTTCTGCTTCTGACTCCGACAATGCAGTTTTCACTGGATCATAAGCGACGGAGTCATAAGCGGAATCGATGTTTTGATGTTCTGCAAGACCTCCATCAAATTATCTGTACGTGCTTGAAATAAAATTCTGAAAACACAAGCTAGTGATATTTCTCCTTAATTTTACGAAACTACGGCGGCCTGGAAGGGACATGGTACTTTTTTTCTAACTCGCGACTTCTTTTTTCAACTCGCGACTTCTTTTTTCAACTCGCGACTTCTTTTTTCATCTCGCGACTTCTTTTTTCAACTCGCGACTTTTTTTTTTCAAGGCGCGACTTTTGTTTTTTTTTTCAACTGGCGACATTTTTTTTTCAACTCGCGATTTTTTTTTTTCTCGAAGGGCGACTTTTTTTTTTGTCAAATCGCGACATTTTTTTTTAACTCGCACCTTTTTTTAAATTCTCGACTATTTTGCAGCTTTTTTTTGCAATTCGCATTTTGTTTTCTTTTTTTGGGATGGTTTGTTCCTTTCGGTTTCTTGCTGTTGAGACAATGCTTCGTTGGGCTCCTGTTGTCAAGTACTTAGGACTCAGTGCGCTATGATTTAGTATCATCAGTGTTCATAAAACAGGTAACCCTCACATGGCAAGTTTAACAACTACATTTATAATTGCTGGAACCTGTTTCCTTCTCCTTTATCCGTCCTCTAGCCAAGATGTCTTAACCGGATTACTTTCCATCTGCTCTCGAATCGCCGGACAACCGAGATGATCTCATAGCTACATATTTCGGTCTTGGCCTTGCGTTCACAGAGATTTTGTCTTTTCTGGCTCGTTTTCATGGTGTTTGTATCAGTCTACGACAACTCAAGACAGTACTTAGGTCCAAAGGTCTTTGTCGAAGGAAGATATTTACTTGTTTGCTTGATGTAAAAAGTGCTATCGAAAGCGAAATCTCTGGTAGTGGCAATTCAATTGATATCGACAAATGCACCAAAGGCTTACAACAGATTACTGCATGGTAGTGAAAAGAGAAACAGTACGAGTCATCATGAAATACCTCGACCCAGAAGGTGTGTTCTCGCGTCCAAGACGGGTATTTCGGAGACGACAGTATTCCTTTCAGGGTCCAAACTACATGTGGCACCTGGATGGCTACGACAAACTGAAACCCTTTGGATTTGCCATTCATGGTGCTATTAATGGTTATATTCGTCGTATTCTCTGGCTTAAGGTTGGCCAAACTAACAATGACCCAAGGGTAGTAATAAGCTATTATCTATCCTGTATACGACAGATCGGAACGGATACGCCAAGAGAGGACATTGAAATAACCGAAGAAATGTATTGTTCAACCCACTCGGAAACAAGCTTTCAAGAATTTGAAGAGCTCGCAGAATTACTCATGGAGGACGAAATACTGAGTTATCCTTCGACTACAGATGAAACCCTTGTGGTGTATAGGAAACTGGTGACTTGTTTTGAAAATGCTTTGTGATTTATACAGCATATGAACATCTGCGTGTGACGAGAAAAACCATGAGCGCTAACAAAATTTAACGTTGTTTGCTTCCCAATAAGTTCAAGGTTGTGTATCGGCTAGTACCACTAGGTTATGGGTCAGAGCAGGGATGGCGCAGTAGTGAGAGCATTCACCTCCCACCAATGTGGCCCGGGTTCGATTCTCAGATCTGGCGTCAAATGTGGGATGAGTCACTCAGGCGTGAGGGGAAACCGGAGTACCGGAGAAAACCTAATGAGGACAACCAACAAACTCAACCCAAATATGAAGCCGAGTCTGGGAATTGAACCCGGGTCACATTTGTGGGAGGTGGGTGCTCTCACCACTGCCCCATCCCTGCACCCCCTTCTAACTTTAGATCTGAATGATAATAAGCACTCTTAATTCTTACTAGTAGTTCGGCCGGGATTTGTTCAAGAAAGGATTTTATCTTTGCCTTTTAATTTAGGCATGTTACAAACAAACCGTTTTAAGTTTGCAACTAAATGATTTGACTTTCTTTCCCAATCAGATCTTAATCTTGATCAGTAATATCCCAGTTGCAGTCTGGCTGCGAAAACCGTGAACTATTAGACTGTATTTCTTAAATATTGATTTAACTTTCATTAGGGACTTTGAGCAACAACAACGGGACCGTCAAGGACAACGCTTAAGATCTGCAAACAAAACAGCAGCTTCGCACACACTGCAACGCGCGTTTTTCGTGTTCGTACATTTCGTCAGCGTTGATTGTAAAACAACAAGTTGACGTGAAATAGCTAAATTTGGCGTTCCATGGTGAACGTGCCACATCTGAGAATAAATTTTCTTTTTCACCCTAATTAGGAGCCATTCCGACCAGTTTCATTATTGAGGAAGAGACATACATGTACCTTCAAGTTCGTCATCACTTAAAAGATTGAAATAGTCGCAAAGTGATTACAATAACACAAATTTACATTTGGAGATGACGTTCCCGATGCCATTTTCTCCCAATCACTTTTCTCCAAATAACACAACCTAAAAATTTTAACAGTGATCGAGGGTAATCAGTCCAAAATAAATTCATCTCCTATGAATTAATTATAAGAGGAAGGATGTTATTAAACTCCTCCCACAGCTCTTGAAATAATTGATAATTAGAAGGGAGTTCGAGGACAAAGGTGCAAGAATGTGCTACGTATACCGGTATTCTTAAGTTGCCTTCGAGCTGCGAAAACGTGATCTGTAGCTCAGGAAACAGGAGTATTTCGCTTCCACTTACGAAGCACAAAAATCTACCGAGTTTCGTGGCATCTAAACCCCTTATGTAGGACTCCAAGTGCTTTTAAAGACACTCTCTTTCCCTCCATTACTGCTGGGCTGGCTTTTAATTTTTTCCATGACCGCAACGGATGGAAATGAGGGTTTAAGGTAGCCTAGTATATCTTTCCAGCATTCGGCCACGTATTGTGGCCTTTGAATTATGTCTTTGTGAGCTACTTCTGTTAAGATTTGACTGGCATTTTCCTTCGACATTGACCTTTTAAAAAATCGAAGATACTTAACACACCAAGCAGTTGTCATAAAATTCACTACACAGCATTTCTCAATTACTTCCCGTTCAGTTTCCGATACATAATTATTAAATGATTGCAATAACACGTCCGGAGTTATAAGGGACTCTCCATATAAAAAGTATGCTATAAAACTCTTAGATAACAAGAGAGGGAAGTATTGGCAACTAAGATATTAAACCAGACATTCTCAACGCTGAAAGTCATGGCGGATGCAAGAAAGTGTTTCACGTGAGTCTCCACTATTTTGAAACAGCGGCTTCTCATTTGCCAAAAAAAAGGGCGCTGGTTGAGAAAAAAAAAGTCGCGAGTTGAAAAAAAAAAGTCGCGAGTTGAAAAAAAAAAAAAGTCGCGAGTTGAAAAAAAGTAGCATGTCCCTTCCGGGCCACAGTACGAAACTCATTGCGATTACGTGTTTAATTTATAATATAAGGGCAAAATTTTCTTGTCACTGTCGAGGCACTTCGAAAAATAGTTACAGTGTAGGCAAACGGAGTAAAAAAAACACTTTAGAGCCAGAAGCCAGGCTACTTAGCCAAATGCTGGAGCCTCACTTCACCAAAAACAAACAAACAAATCAACTATTTCTTTATGTCCAAAAAAAAGTACAGATGGTTGTTGTTCTTGAGAATAAAAATTCGAGTTTCATTTCGGCACAAAGGTAAAAACGATTAAATATGAAACCACTTTTTAAAAGTGCGAATCCACTTGAACTAATGGATCCGTAAAAATAACAAACGTTTTGGTGAGGAGTATTTGTTTGAGCTATTAGGGAGTTTAACCGGAAATGAACGTTTCGCATGCCAGGACAGTAGTCTCTCCCAGCTTTTTAGCCTAATCATCTCTAATGGAGGAAATATACTTAGCAATGTAAAGGTGGTACTGAACAAACAAGTTAAAATGGAAAACAAACAGCTCACTTCCGGTTGCCGTCCGCCTCTCAAAAACGCGTGCGCTTAAGCTCCCTAATATTACTGGTATACTGTTTTGTCGTTCTCATTATTTTTCTTTCTTCTTTCGTTTCTGTTCTTCTGTCATAGGTCTTCCAGCAGCTCTAAACAAACTAAAAATAAACACTCAGCTTTAAGTTTATATCCCTCCGATGCTTGACTGCGTAGCCACCAGTGTACAAACCTGGATGGAAACCGGCGAAAAATGCAGAAAAAAAATATTTTCCAAACCGTTTTCCACTTGAACACGAAAAGCGTCGGCTGTTAAGAGCTGAGAGAAAACAAATCTTCGGCAGTTAACCAGGCTTGAGCCTACGATCCAATCGAAAAACCAGTGCATGAGTTCTAAACTTGAGCCCGCGATATGGTCACGTGTTTTGACAGGTGTCAATTGACCATAACATGGATGTCCAATATCAAAGATGTACGCCGTAAACTAGTTGGAGTGTCAGCTGGAGTATGGCCTCGATATGGTCAGGTGATACTGGTCACATTAGCATACAAGGAGGAGTGGAGGGACGTAACGGTCCCCATACGGTCCCAAAAACCAAATTGTATTTCGTCATTGGTCAACGTCACTACGAAGTCACGTGAGAGATAGTGCGCGCGAGGAAGACCTTAGATAGACAGAGCTGAAAAACGACTGCGCAAGTCACTGATCCGCGGCACGAAACGCAGGCTCAAGGGCGCGCTCATTCAAAAAGACTATCTGTTCGCAATAAAGGAAGACAACTGGTGAATTATAGACCGGGTGGTGAATGGTGACACGCTTACAAAAGATATTTTGGCAAGCATGCTCAAAGCGATATTAAAATGGAGTATGCAAAGATGCAAGAACTCAGGCAAATTGAGCTCCACGTTTCTCCAAATTTTAATACAAATTTATAATTATCATGAAAGCAAAATACATCTTTCGCTCTTTACACAGCATTTTTTGTTAAATTTATAGAAGAGCAATGAAAGCCAGCTCCAACAGAAACTGAGATAAACCGGTGAAAAGATTATACACTGTATGATACACAGAGAGCAGGCAAAAAAGTGCTTCATCCTGGAAAGCCCACTTACTGACATTAAACAGCTCAGAGAAAATTAATTTGCCCCTTGATTTGCTTGCCTTTTAAAATAAAAATTCATCAGATCCTAACCTGATCAAGAGACGTCATTAATGTTATTTTTCTTTCAGAAAGTAAATCCTTTTTTCCATATTTAACAATTGACAAGAAACTACAAAAATTTTACAAGGATCAGTTCAGACAACACAGCGCATATTGCAAAAGTGATCTAAACTTGAGACATTTCACACATGCATGCTACATTGTACTTGATGGGTTTGAACAAAATCTTTAGAGCATAGACAACTAGGAAACATCCCTGAAAGGGGCATTCCACAAAATTAATATTTTCAGCTGTATAGCAAGAAGTTCACTCTAGCATTATCTGCTGACTGGCGTAGGTGGTATTATCCTAAAAAGATGATTGTATATTAAGTAGATGGAATCCAGTCATCAGTATAATACACATATGCAAGGGCTATTCCATGTGGGTCCCAATGCTCAAGAAGATGTTTGTTTTTAATTTTAATTTTTTCTCTGACAACTTGTCATTGAATGTGTTTGAAGGTGTTCTGGGTTTCAATGTCACTACATGTATCTGAAGCATTACTGGGTTGGCAACTCATCAGATCAAAAGTGTTCGCAAAGTTTGCGTGGAGGTGCAAACAACATGCATTTGTGATGTTTTTGCTTGAATATGTTGTCCCCATTTTTTTTTATAAGTACAACATTTAAAAAAGTGGCATCTTAAAGCTCTGTGATGGTCCAAAAAGTTCATAACTGAAAAAAGGTTAAGGACTAATATTCAGTTCTAAGAAGAAACTGAAAAGTTTGACAATGTGAAGAGTACTAAAGAAACTGCTTAAAACTCAACAGCATTGTCTGGATTTCTCAGTGACTTTATCCAGTCTTTTGTTCCACACTACCAACATGAACAAAGTGAACTCAATAAGATTATTGTGGTTTATTGCTGAGAAAAAAAGGCTGAATTTCTTCTCGCTCCTTTTAGAGCTAATATTTCACAAAACTGCCGCAAATAATACCAGGTGGATCCATCTCCCTAAGGACAAAAAACGAAAATGAATGTTATTGTCCATGAGATGCATATTACAATGCTATAATCTACAATATCATAATGATATTATTATTTTCCTAGAAACAGGAAACTGCACATATCAGTTTTTATGGGGGGTGTGAAAATTAGTACAAAAAGTCATTCTTATTACACAACCAAGACAAAGAAAACATGATGAGCTAACCATATAAACATACTATAAACCACACATAAACCAATGACCCTTAACTGTTTGCCTTAACACATGTTCTTAAATTTTTTGAGTCTAATCATAATTTTGTCTTGGACGTTGGGTTGAACATAGATTTGCAAATAATGGCCAGTCAAAGGGGAAAGAAAAATACCATCTTCCAAGTTTTGACATAGATGTTGACACCAAGTGTGTTGCATTATTACAATGATAGATCATTATTATTTGGCGATTGTGGAAGCTAGACTACAATTAAGTCACTCGGGTGCCACTTTGAAGCAGTATTTCCCTGTCAATAATCCTAGGATTAACAGGAAGCAGGGCCTGGACTTTGTACTTTTATTTAACAAATTGTTCTTTTCCTAATATATCGATGTTCCATTAATTAACAGGCCAACAATCTCCCGAACATGGGTGTATCAGTTGATTGCACAGGGTATTTTGGTGGACAAGTATTTATGATTCTGTAATCAAGCCTCACTATGGCAATAAATTAAACAATGTTATTGATCACACTACTG
This sequence comes from Montipora foliosa, assembly GCF_036669935.1. Classification (NCBI taxonomy): domain Eukaryota; kingdom Metazoa; phylum Cnidaria; class Anthozoa; order Scleractinia; family Acroporidae; genus Montipora; species Montipora foliosa. Next base: position 23,116,722 of record NC_090870.1, on the reverse strand, counting down.
TGCAACTAGAACTTCTTCTGAGTGTAATCTCAGAGGCCAGTCTTGCAACCAATTTACCTTTTCATTGAAGAAATGCCCTGAGACAAGGACAAAGAACTTCAATATTTTCTGTGTAGTTCTGGCCAGTACTTGTGTTCATTCCAACTTCACAAGTTGGCAAGGTGTTTTCTTTTAGACAGCTGCCTTTATGGGGGCAGTCAGGAGGTTAAGTGGCTATTGCAGAGTGGCAGCACTCTAAATGAACTGCTGCCTTGGTTCAAGGAGAAGGTTGACAACTTTCAAATAATGCTCTTATAACATGTTACGTTTAATTAACGCATTGTAAATACATGTATGATTGATTGTAAAGGTGATTTCAGAAAACCCTGCCCAAATTATCTTGTTGATGAAAACTGTAGAGATTGCATGGGCAATACCCTAGTGTGCAAACTGAACCAAACGTTGTGAACACTTCATGCTTCAAAAACAAATATGGAACACTCACCGTAGCCTCGGTTAGTTTCTGCAGCGCATATTCCCAAACAAATTTAACTGGGTTTGGGTCTCAAGGCCCAAAAATTCCACACAAATATATTACACAGATTGATGTGTCTCCTTAAATTAAATCACCACGATCTCACTTCCAAAATTCACACCGTCAAGAGTTATAAAGTGACACAGGCAGAAGACGAGATCAAACGATCGAAATGGACACTTCGCGTCTCATGCACGATTTGTGCTCCCTATCTGGCGCATGCGCAGTCGTTTTTCAGCTCTGGTTGAGTCCGCGATTCTCGAAGTGTCATGCGGATTTTCCCATAAAAATGCCCTTGAAGCTCATCAAAATGGCGGCGAAAGTGTAGAGTGCTCCACTTGTAGGATACATAGTGTATTTAGTCTGGAAAATGTTCTGAAGAGCGTTTCGAATGATTTCACGGGTAAGTCGGCAGGAAGAATTCTTTTTAAATAAAATCTCTGACCTTTACTGTGTGAACACTAGTTTTCTCTCGTGTTTCCGCTACAGTCATTGTTATTTAAATGATGCCTTGATCATTTCTTAAATAACAAGGACCGGAGCCAGGTCATGTCTCGATGATTGGGAAGGGGAGAGGTGGGAATAATAGGGCATTTTACAGCGATCTTTGCTGTTTCCGGACGCTGTAAACAAAGATACATGCCAAATTCGAAGGAAATGGCGGTAAACACGCCGTCATGGAGTCAACTGTTCTCTGAGAGCTTTTCTGATTATTCGGGATATGTTACGAACTTGGAAGATGCTATCAAACTTATAAAGGGGTATGAAGTCAATACAACGAGTTCATTTACCGTTACATACCAGACTAGAGGTTTTGGAAAGTCTCCAATAGGTAAGATCTCTTTTTTTGTTTTTAATCAATGCAAGGTTATTATAGGTCTTAATTATTTTTTCGAAAAATGTTATTGTTATTGACCGTTTTTGGCAATTATGGTGACTAGGGACTGGGATGGGGCCATGGAATTTGTAACAAAGGAAATTATTGTAAATTCTTATCCACTTTCTACTGTGGAAATGATAAATTAAATTACCCACAAAATGGAGCTTTTTCAAGAACTTAGGAAATAATTACCCTTTCCTTCAAGCCCCTCCCACCCACCCCAGGTTTGGAAGCTGGGGCAAGGCATCTCCAACAAGACTCCATTGAGATCCACCTAGGGTTGCAACAGACAAGAGGTATTTCCCAGTGGCCACTGGTCAGGCACCTGTATTCTAGAACATGTATATTCTAAAATATTGAATAGCCATTTTTCAATTTTTTTAATACACTTCACTTGTCAAAAACAAACAGTTTTGGCTAAACAGGTCAGTTTTCACTCAATTTTACATTAAATGTCAGTGAATCATTTAGTAGTCAGTGCACAAAAATAATCACTTCCAATCACTGTAATCTAGTCTAACACTGTTTCAGTTGTTACAAAATTCCTTGTGTTGCTCATGACTATTCCTCTCTTTGAATAACTTTTCCTCTTCACTATGTATCAGTAACATTATTATGATAGGCCATTCGGTTGCAACAATAAATACAGAGAATGGGGGGAAAACTTAAAAAGAATCCAAGGCATCATATTTACTGCAAAGATGTCCAGGCAACGAAGGGAGTGCATCTAGAATTTGATGGGATTCCTTTCGTAATCCTTAGACACAAACTTTTGGAGTGCCAAAATGGTCCAGATTGCAACAGGACACTAAAAGGAAAACAGTCATTATTATAATAATAATACATGATTATAATAATAGTCATTATTATAATAATACATTATTATAATAATGCATAGGCTTTACATACTGTGGTAAATTATTATTATTATTATTATTATTATTATTATTGAATATTATTATATCAATGCACATTATCAAAAGAAAAAATATATACGATGATTCCATTTTACCTTTTTGCTAAGTGACTGTTACTGATATATAGTGAAGAGGAAAAGTCATTCAAAGAGAGGAATAGTCATGAGCAACACAAGGAATTTTGTAGCAACTGAAACAGTGTTAGACTAGATTACAGTGATTGGAAGTTATTATTTTTGTGCACTGACTACTAAATGATTCACTGATATTTAACGTAAAATTGAGTGAAAACTGACCTGT
>NC_090870.1:23099111-23111611 GCF_036669935.1 Montipora foliosa | reverse complement strand
ATAATTGTTTTAGTATAATTACATAGGTGATTATTTGAAAAATATGCATTTTCTTTAAAACAATTAATTTCTTCTTCTGTCACCTCGACCAAACGGCTTGCGGCAATTTTGAAAAAAACCGCGTAAGTGATTATGGCGTAATAATCACCTCAAGTGCAACCAATCCGCGCAGAGAATTTTCAGTAAACACTTACGTAATTTATACTAATTTGCATTATGTCACATAAGTGAAATCTAGATTGGAGTCCATGGTCTGGTCGATGTAAAATTAGTTGATTCATTCTTTCTTAAAGGTCATTCGTTCCCTGAGCAGGTGAATAAATATACCTGAAATTTAATAATGTTTAAATCTGAGCAACAATTACAAACACACAATTCTTGAGATAAATTCAAAACTCAGTGGGGTTGGCATCTTGTGACTCAGCTGATAACGGATGGCACATGTTCCAAAACACGAGTCTCGGCGTTCAGCAAAACATTAGTCCGTGTCTAATTAACAGATTTTAGGTTGAACGGAACAAAATGTGTACAATTCTTAGAATGACAAGCGCCGAGAGACATTGTTCAATGAAAAGAAATTAAACCCGTAGCATCTGTTTTTTTTATTGCTGTTGAACGCAGTCATAAACAACCACAGTATGAAGCAAAGGGAGTAAATTTCTCCTTTCATTCACCCTGGTTATTCACCAACGCTGCGGGGTACACCATTATGAAATTTCAAGATTTGCCATAACAAGTAAGTATTCACGTTTGACAGCTACGTTTGTATATGAAAGCTCTGATTTCCAGGATTTCGATCATCTAATTAATGAAACGTTAAGGTCAGTTATCCGTTGGGCAAACTTCAGTTCAACATATCACGGGAAGAACATCTGTAAGGCTACCAAAACAAAACGGTATATTATCAATTTCACTCGAATTTACAATAATCAATTCTTTTGACTTATCGCGTGGTTCACTTGATTAATATTTAGCACCTTTGTAGTATCCTTCTGTTGAATCACTGAAAAATTCTAGACTTCAAAGAAAAGAATAAATACGTAGCTTTTTTAGGGTGCATCTGGCAAAATTAGCTCTGAGCATAAGGACGATAATAACACTGACATCTGTTTTTGTCCTTTTTCACTTTCTGTTTACCGCTGAAATGATGAATTCAGTTCTGATATATTCATTAATAGAACAATTAACACAACTAAATATTGATTATAGGTTCATCGACGAAATTAATTCAAACTTTCCCAGAGGTTTAGTCGACGAAGGGAAAATTTCACATCCTCATTTGAGACATTGAAATAGCTCTTGGCACTAGACTGACAACGGCAGTCCTTTAAGACCAACGAAACCCCTCTTTCAACATTGTCCACAACTGTCACTATGAAAATAAAACAGTAAATGGACTTTAATTCAGAAGTAACCTTTCATTTTGTCATTTACATGATAATCACAAGAAATGAGTACTTTTAAAAGAATGGTGATAATTGTGCGTAAACACCCTTGCTATTCTTTGAGTGAGCAATAAATTTAGATTAACCTCTCATGTTATCGGTTACTATTGTTAACAGCAGAAAGGTGCGAAAAAGGAAGGCCTTATCAATCTCGCCTTCTCTTGAAAATAATTACTCGGTTGCAGTTTGTCCAATTTACTCTTTTTTGTGCACAAGTACGTCTCACAAAGACAACATTTTTTGGGAGGTTGACCTATTTCTTACTGCGCGACTGTATTGTATGCCAATGAAAGAAAAAAATATTGAAGTATCTCAAAATCTGACCCCTGTTGTCAACTTGATCTGAGTCTGCCACCTACAATTGCTCCCCTGTCGATAGTACACTAAGGAGCACCGTTGTTAGAATTCTTCGGGAACTGAAACTAATGCACGGTCCATGGTCAAGGAAACTTAAATTAAACTCGTCCTTTCTTTTGGCTTGTTTCAAGAGATTGTAGCGTTATTAGAAGACAACCCGGAAACTGCATCAGAAGACCCACTAAATTTCTGGATCGATCTGAACGGAGAAAAAATAACAAAACTTTGGTGTCGTAAGAACGAGAAATAGTTATCATTCATCGAGCTATAAGTCAGAGCCGTGACGAAATATTTATACTCCAAAGCAACATAGCAATAAACAAAATGCACCAATGGTTTTCCTGAAAAATCAACATAATCACAACTGATCCGCTGGCAGAATCTCAACGGTTTTGGTTCATCAAGGAGTGTGGATGCCAAGTCGGAACCCGGAACGCCCTTTCAAAGTTCTGGTTGCTTGTTCTTTGTTCTGTGGACGTCCTACCTGTTCAGAGCTCTCTCGTCAGCTGCCGGGGCATATATAAAGCATCTAACAAATAATATTTTGGTAAAACAGCATAAGTCCGTCATAATCAAGTTATTGTTAAGTGCCTTTGCCGTACATGCTAATAAATGTCATTCAATTGGAAACAATACCTGTTGTTCTTAGTTGTTCAATACCGGCCTCCAGTCTATGTTAGCATTTGTTACACGCTCGCAATTAAATAGAAATTGCCCCTGGGTTTTTTTAAAGAATACAATCACTTTTAGCAGAGAGAAGTTATTCAACCCGCTGAACCAGCGAGCAGTGTCCACGTGTCCACAGGAGGCAAGGATCTAGGTAACATTTAAAAAAACAAAGCTCAGCTTTACGTACGCTCAATTTCTGGCTACCCCAAGAAATCGTGCTAAATTAAACCTCAATCACTTTCTGTGGCTTTGTGGCAAAGTGTCAGTAAAGGTCGGCCCAGTTCATTGTCATTCTATTATTCATTGGTTGTTCGAGCACAAAACATTGCATTAGCGAGGTGTGATTTAGCCCAGCGCCATTTACACCTGTGTGGAAGCACTTCATCTTTGTTCCTACACATGCTTTTATTTTCTCTAGTTTCTGACGAGAAATAAATCATAACGAGTCTGTTGACCAGACACACAGACCAGAGGGAGACAATTTCAGTAGCAAAGTGGCGTAAGAGCCGCTCAGGGTGAGTTTTAATCACAAAGAAGCAGATAAAACATTGACTGAGACGAGCAATTATGGATACCTTTCGAGGATTGCAACAAAAAAGTACTCTTAAGACTGGATTTACAACAGCAATGGAAATTGATAAAGGCAAATTATTGGCAAGACCTCAAGAGGTCGACCACTTTAGCATATCAGGAAGCAATTTGGAGTGTGATGAAACTAACCGCAACCCACAGGACAACGAGGTTCAGACTGAATCCAATGCAGATAACAAGAAATCACGCGTCAACCGCAAATCACGACGACGGCCTCCGTACTCATACATCGCGCTGATTGCAATGGCGATTCAAAACGCCTCTGACAAGCGGCTCACCTTGGACGGCATTTGCAAGTTTATCAGAGATAGGTTTCCCTTTTACCGCGACACCTACCCTTCGTGGAAGATCTGCATTCGAAACAACCTCTCACTCAACGACTGTTTCATCAAGACAGGAATAAAGTCTGACGAACCGCTCAAGGGAAACTACTGGACGCTGGATCCAGAAAGTTATAATATGTTTGAAAATGGTAGCTTTCTTCGAAGAAAAACCAGGTTCAAAAGACAGGATCCCAACAGAATGGAAGCAAAAGCCATTGTTGATCCAGGAAGGCACGGGTTCAGCACTGCTTTAGATTTTCACAATCGCGTTGGATCAAGCTCTTTGGTGTCACAGATGAGCTTTTCACCCCTTGAACCACCCACACTTGCAAGCATTGCACCTTTTGGTCTTCCCTTCCAGTACTACAGCCCTTCGTCTTCAACAGATTCATTGTTTGTTCATTCTCAGTTACCATACTTACCATATTACCAAAGCCTGAACTGCACACAGTGCAATCTCTGTGAGACTTCAAAGCACTTCCATCCCTACTTGAGACTCTAGAACAATTATTGAAGACACGGAAATACGCCAAAGTACGAAACCAGAAGACAGACTTATCTATTAGATGAAAAATGCTTGTTGTCCCAGTTTAGAAAAATGGAAACCCAAGGAAGAGAACACTAATCTTCCTATTTCCTATTCGTGCTTTTTATGCTTAACAATGAAGTGGAATTACGTGGAACGTTTCACAATTCCCCACAAAGCTCCCTTATCTGAATGATAATCGAGGACTGAAGAAGAAAGAGCGATTTTGTAGATCAGTGGCGGTGCATCAACTAACTGATTCAGTAGAAGAATATCAAAAATTAGAGATTTCCATTAATCACATGAAGAATATGGCACGAAAAAAAGCAGGCGAAGACGTAGCTTTTATAGTTATTGTACATATTTAAGCATCAATTTACTAATTCTCATTTAATTACTGTGATCATCAGATAAAGAAATTATCAAACACCGAGAAATAACTTTTACAAAGAATATTGGACGAAGCCGTTTCCGTTTTTACAATGGAACTTAGACTTGTGATGGCATTCATCAGACACCTTTTCCTTAATAAAGATTTGTTGTCTTGCAAAAACTCTCTCCGTAATGTTATATCTTTTGGTGCTTGCCTTTTTTTCGTCGTCTTTCAAATACTCAGGAACTACCGTAATAATGTACGTATTAAGAAATTTACTGTTATTAAAACATTTGTTTATAATGGCAAGCCTTTCTTTCTAGTCGCTGCAATCATGTCTTTTTCAATTTGCGCATGTTGTAATAAATTTAACAGAAAGGAGCCCAAAAATTTCTATTTGAGACAAAATCTATGATGATCAGGTACAATAAAGTTTCTGTTTTTTTCCTCTGTGTTTGAAGCCATGCGGTCAGCCGAAGGCTCTGCATCTCCAGTCAAGAAAAAAACAAGTCAGCTTCGGATTCTCAGCGGTGAGCGGAAATCACGCAGCTTTTTCTTTTGTTCGCGTGTCAGTAAACTTTTTGGCCTCAAATAAAAGGAAACAATCTTTCTCACAGCTTAAATCCCCTTGCTTAGCAAAAAATCCCGCTTTCGTTTATTACCGTGATAAACAGTCTGTTGCACCTTTTATTTACCAGAAGACATTAAAAACTGTTTTTCTTGTTTTACAGCTTAACTCAGCCTTGACCAATGCATATGGAGAGGTAAAATCGCAAGTCTTTAAAACTAGCTTTTTTGTGGCAAACATAGGTTTTGAAGTTACTAACTGAATTGTTTGTTGAATATTCGCTTCACTTTTATCCCACGCACCTTATGAAAATAATTCGTACCTTGAGGGCAATCGGTTTCTGTTTGCATTCTTCAAATGCTGTCAAAGACAAGAGAAACACTACAAGTAATTGGCTTTTTTCCACGGGTGGTTTGTAATGTATAATGTCTAGTCTTAAATATACAACAATCACAGCGGTTGAACTTTTTAATTTGGACTTCATCAAATACCCGCTCATTCCATGCGAATCCTGAGCACTGTATTTAAGCACACCCTGTGGAATTTCCACCTACCAAGCTTAATTCATTTGTTTTCAACAAAATTCCTCATGCTGCGAAACCTCACCTCACCTTTGCTACAAACTGACCGTATTATGAAATTCTTAGTTTAGTTCAAGCTGGGATGTTTATTAGTTTATATTTTGTGTGTAGCATCATGGATCTATGCATACTTGCGATGATCTTTTAGCATGACAAAAAAGCACAGTTCTAACTGGGATAGTATTCAAATTATTATGTCATGATTGTTTTTGCGGCATTTTTCGTTCTGGTCAGACTGTCAACTTTCTCGTCTGCAATAATTTTGACGAAGTTGTTTCCGCACAAGCATTCCTTCTTTGCTGAAGCCGTGTAACATGTAAAGATATTCTAACCGGAACAAGAAACACAATAGAAAAAATTTGCTGTGAAAAGTGGTGTATTAAATCTGTTCTAGAAACGTAAGTAACTTTTGTTTCAAACGTGGAGGCTAATACACGTTCAATGATTGAAATGAAATGCTTTCGGGTCATCTTGTAGTTTTGTTGGCGAATTATTTCACTTATTAGTTGTATTATCTGGTAACTTGCGATGGGACGCCTCCATTCAATGATGTAATATTTTTAAGTTTCAATATACAATAGAAAACGTTAGCGAAATAAGTTACTAAATTAGCCTTTTGTGCGAACCCTTTTATTTACATCTTCTTCTCAAGTCATCAATGATATTGCGTCCTTTTTACAACATAAGTATTGCCCTTTACTTAATTCTTCTTTCATAAACTATTGAGCTCTTCGATAGGTAGGAAAGTCAATATCTTTTTAAAGCTCGTCACATCTCACGTACACTTGACGCCTTATCCCGATCTGCAAGCGAACGTGCAAGTATACAATCACTAAGTTGATTCACGTTTTTCCATGAGAATTCCGCGCAGATTTATATGTAAATTTAGTGGCTATCACTCACTCCGTAGAATAAATGGATTTTTTGAGAAAAATCACGCCACTCTTTAAAATGGTTTTGTTTTAATCGTCTATCAGATATTTATAGGGCGAGAAGCAATATCAAAGGTTCTTATTAAATTACAGAACGGATTTCTGATCTAACGATGTGGAAATGTAACAACAGAATAAAACCAATGAATGTAATGTTCAGACTATTGTATCACGCAAATGATAATATATAGATTAGATGGAATTTATAGTTAGATGAAAAACTATGTTATTAAATTGGTTGAGAAAACTAGTCCATTATCGAAACATGCATGGTTTAATCTATGAATTTTATTCCATATAGATAGGCTTAATGTCTTGTCTCTTTCTTAACAACTGGGCTTTGTCAGCAATGATGTTTCTGATGCTGTTGAAGTCCGTAGAGGACCAAGATCATTTTTAAACTTTATTTTAAAATTTCCTTATCTTGGATAATGCCCCGGTCAGCTATTAAATAACAGCTGCACTGACATAGGAGGTTAACGTTTGGTTGAGCAAAAGGTAAGATAGGCAAAAATATAGAACTGAATATATAGTCCATCTCCTATAGACTATAAATATTGCTCTTAACGATGGGGTCGAAATACCTTCGTTTTTTATTGCTCACTTTATATTTTTTGATCTTACTGAATTCTACGCAATTTATTTAATATGTCAGCATCTTTCTTCCTTTTTCTTTCTATTCTTATGGTTACATGACATACCTTCAACCCTCGTGCATATTACAGGACCTTACAGGACTTACTGTTACTTTAAACCCAATTTAACTGATACGCAGGCTACTGATTATCATAAAACATGAAAATGTAATTATTCTATCATATTTCTCTCTTTTAGTGATTTCTCGATAGCTGTGGCTAACAGGCAAAGAAGTGACCAGAGCAACCACACAGCGGGAAAACATATTAACATATTAACATCGCTCTCTTCCTCAATTAATGCTTTATGTTTAATATGTGAAGGGTATTAGTGTTGGCAAGATGTTGCTTTGGTCTCTCAATTATTGCTAGGATGCAAACAATGTTCTAAGAGAGTTTTGACCACGTCCTTGATAGGCTAAGCCTTTTAATGAAAATCAACCTGGGAAAACCCAAGGGAAGGCAAAGGTGAGCCACAATAAACTCTTGGAAGTGATAGAGAGAAAGGTCTTGGCATTCGAGATCAAGAGGGGGGCTCATGATGTTGCCACACTTGTATACCTCGCAGAAAGCCCTGTAAAACAAACTCAAAGATAAAGAACTGTTCCGCTATATTGTAATGAAGTGGAGGACAAATGACAGTTAGTTGTTACCTGAGCCTAGTTCAAGGGGTTTGCCCACGCGTCCCCTACATCTTAGTGGTGAGCCACCCGAACTATTAATCGGAAGGTCATAGGTTCGATTCTTGCGAAGAAGCACTCGGAATCCCCAACTGAAGTTAAGCGTGCCATTTGCATCATGAGAAGTACCTTATAGAACATGTCTCAATCAGGAAAGATTCCTTTATCTCCTTTAGAAAAATCAAGTCATTTTGCTTCTTTGTTTATTTGTTATCCGAAACTAACAATTAACAAACTGGCCCAGTGTTTCGAGTGTAGGATTTGGTTGCCGATATTCCGTGTTCAAATCTATTGGAATTTATCATCGGCTGTCTTGTTGTATGGACTTAACTGATTAGAGTGTAATGTGTAGTGCAAGTTTTGTACCCCATTTGAACCATGTGAGCGTTAGCCCTATGGTCTTAGTATCTCCACGCTTTGTAAATAGTCAGTTCGGTTTCTTGACTTTGTAATATTTATTTGATTTGTTCCTTTATAAACACCGCCTTTCAAGAGGTGAGGCGGTGTGTATAGAGTGTTTTCACTCACGTGATCAGTAGTAACCTTGTTTTTCCACCGGAAGAAAACCGTTTTATTTCATTTCGCTGGGGAAACCAACATGCCCGCCGTTACTTTGTTTAGGGACACTAACATGGCCGCCGTGACGTCACGTTAAAACACTCTATACACGAGCAACCGTGGAAAAATTTGTTTTTTGAGTTCTTTTTACACTTGACTATTTAAGTCGCCACACTTTAAGCAGACTAACGTATTCATAATTTTGCATGTCTCTGCGCATGGGCGTGCAAGCTTGTCGTACTCAGATTAAAAGAAACACGTGCCTGGGTACTTTGCTCTGTAGGAAATAAAATTAATAACTTCTTGAATATGTAACCTGCTTGTCATTCTTGTAGTTACTGAAGATGACAGCCGGTCCTTAGAATTACCAATAAGCAAGTTCCCATTATACTTAGAAGTTGTCTTTGAAGAATGCTGCGAGAATGTCCTCGCCAGATGCAACTTTCGAAAACTTCGATTTCTTTGGCCGACCAAATCACTATGCGTACTTCACGTGATCACAAAAAAGGAAAGATCTGCACTTGCATTAAATTCACGCCTTATATAGGACATCCTCTGCCAATCATAAAAGCAGTGGTCAGAGCTAGTGTGCCAAAGAAGTAGTTTTGGCTTGTTAATATTCCCTTTCCCTAGTTTTGCATATTTTGACACGCATATTGGGTGAGACAAAGGAACATTATGTTGGGTGAAAGAATTGCGAGAGTATTTACCGTACAATAGATCAGCGACAACAATAAACTTCACTTCGACTTTTCATTGCAAAGCTTCAGTGATGGTTCTCTTCACTGTTTCACGCTGTGTGAAAATACGAATTTCAAAATGCCTATTTTAGTTTTAAATTGTTCCATATGTTTTAATGAAAGATAGCCCATAGAACTGTAACATGAACGCCCTATAAGCAAGCGGGAGGAAAAATTGGGAATATTTATTCCGCTATACCGTGGCAATGGTGCTCCCCTTATATGCGAATAATCTATTTCAAAGTACCGACAGAAACACAGAAAGGATAGCACCAGTTCAACAATAATTAAGCGAGACAATATTGCTCGAAAGGCTGACCGCAATCCGCACTGTTACCAATTAAAAAGCATTGTCCCACAAGCCTAGACGCGCCAAGAACACATCGCCAGGCAAAATCAGTTGTTATCATCACCTTGGAAGCGTCGGTTTGCAATGATTCTGTATATTCTATTCCTTAGCAGCCTGCTTTCTTCGGTTTTTATCTAAAGAAACGAAATCAAGTGCGATGCAAACAGCTACAGCTAACAACAATTGCTATCCATTCAGTCCTTCCCGTTTATCAAGTTTAGTTTTTTATGTCGAGTTTAGCTTGTATTTCTTTAGAGACATCAACGGTCAAAGGTGAAGTGAAACATCAGTCTGTCGAAGACTCGGACTTCGTTTGGATGCGTCAAGGAAATCTGACATGTTTGCATCAACGCTCCTCATCCATCGACGCCATTGCCTTCAAAGTCCACCGATTTAACCAACCACTCGACAGCTAATTTTCTGCACTTGGTTAACATTTGAATACAAATTACCCATGGACATTAAAGTTCAAGTTACATGGCGTAAAATCGACATTGAAGCCAGCGTGAAATTGAAGAAAAAACTCTTAGAAGTGTTCACTCACTCAACATTGTGGTCGGACTCAGCCTCTGGAACATTCGCTGCTAGTAATCTTAAGTCAAGCATAAATCTAGCTGCTGAAAACGCAAACAATTTATGAAACATCAAAATAGAGCCGGAGTTAGATTCGGCGGGAAACCGCGTTTCGTCACTAGATAAATGAATGTATCAATAAAACACTGAGTTATTCCATTGGCTCGCGTTGGAGACGACATTAAGTAATTACGGCCAAACTCAGCGCTTTTCTTGTCGTTGGCTATTTACCCCCCCCCCCCCCCCCCCGCCTCCCCCCTTGTATCGAACGTGGACTCACTGTACAGTTATTCAGTTTGATAATTTTGTTATATCTTCCGTTAGTTGGAATGTGTCAAAAATCAGTTGAATTTGAGGAGCTACATGTGGCAAAAAGGGGACATTTTTTCATCTACAATTATAGTTACTCGGCGGCTAGCTTTTATCGGTCCACTCACTGAAGGATTTATTTTCAGACTTAAAGTATTGTTTTCTTCAAGAACATCAAAACCACATGTTCTTTGACTCCCAGTTTAAAAAAAAAGAGTCTTTTGTATACTGGTGCATTAGTCATGCTTTTCATCGGCTGTGCTCTTAAGTTTACTGCAGAAGAAATATTTTGTGAAGCGTTAGTTTAGATTCCATTGGCATATATTGCCTTCGATTCTCCTTTTGTCTTTGAGCTTTTCATACACGTTGTTTTACGGTGAAAGTAGTTTAGAGGCAAATTAGTAATCATGCACTTTAAGAATTTCTGGTTATTGATACTTGATAAAAGAAACTGCAATAGAGAAAAAATCAGCGGTCAAAGTAGATCGGCTTAGTGAACCCTTAAACATCTTTTTGAAAACAAGATACCAAAATAATCTAAAATACCAGCAATTATGAATCAGAGAAAAAACGAAAAAAAGTGTATTTAGTTATTTGTTTATATTTTTTATGTTATCGTGATGCGAAAGGAATATTGCTTGAATTATTTACTTCTCAGCAAAAAAATAAAAGTACGTAACCGTCTAATTTCAACAGATATGAATTTCTCTGCCTGTATAGAGAAAAGCATGTAATTAAGTTTTTTTAAGTTTGTTTTAAGAAAAAGGAAAACCTGTTGAACATGTCTTCAATATTTCCACATGCCACCTACAGATGAAGGAAATTATTCCATTTATGACCGAAACGTGTAACGATAGATTTGAGACTTGTTAATATGACTGAGGGATAAGGTGGTAGGGGGCATCAAGAGTTCAAGAGTTCTATTGTTCGCATCATTTTTGCTAAGCCCGTTTAAACTAAAAAGATAGAGGTGGTGCTCGAGTTTTGCATAAGCGTTTAAAACCACGTGCAAACAAAGACATAGCCTTGGGCAAAGTGCAACCGTCTAATTTCCTTGCGAATCAACAAAACAAAATTAGGAATAATGTAGACAGTATTTCTAGCGCTTTCTTACGAAAACACCAGCGAGCGAGGAATAGTATTTTGTTTTTAAAACGGATAAACGTATTGTCCTTGTAAGCGTCAGTTGTATCCATCTGATTTGGATGTAATCCAAACCTTGGAGCTATTCGTGACTTCAGCCCGTACGATATTCTTAAGTAGTTGCAACCTGTTATTGTGTTGCAGACCATAAACAGTAACCACAGCATGTCATCTCAATAACAGCTGCAGCAAACAGTCCTGTTCCACTATATTTTGTAGGTGCTTCAAATAAAGCTTTCATAAGCTGTGTGTCCTTACTAACAGAGTCCTTTTTCACACAGCATCATCTTTGTCAGGAGTTCTTTAGCTTTCATGAAGATATCGTTCTGTTAATGCAACATCAAATGCCCTTGGGAAAGCTCGTTTTCCTTACTTCGATTTTTTTTTTAAACTGGTTGAGAGTTAAGCTCTTGTTTCTCCTTCAATTGACAGCAACGACTGGTAGCAGCGATGTGGAAAAATAGGTCCGCAATCCGTACGTGAGTCTAGTCGGAAAATTACTTCCTGGCCGAACGAAATGCCAAAAAAAAAACCTTTCAATTTCTGTCTTCTGTTTTCAAACCGAAACATTCTGGCCGAACGAAAATGCCAAAACAGAACCGCCCTAAAACTAGAAAATGCTAACTTTATACCAAGCAGGTGACGAAAAAACTAGCTGATCTGCATATGTAACGAGGCGAAGGCGCAAAAGCAGGATTATACAAAGGAATCTATGGCTAGAAATACAATGAGCTCGTAAGTGTTAAGGAGCGCTAGGGCTGACAACGCGAAATATGCGAAAATGAAATGACACAAAACTGTTTACAAAAATTTGAAACTATTTCTTCTGTTCATTCTCCCCTCCTTGACAGAGGGTACCTCTGCTAATGTTCAGTCTAACTTAATTCAACGGTTCTTCATCTCCTCGGTTTGACTCTAATGAAACACACTTGGAAATTGCTCTGACGATAGTGTCCTTGCCAACTTGAAGTTTCACCACCCGGACATGTCCGTCTTGACCTAAGAAGACTTCCAACACCCTTGCAAGGGGCCACTGAGCTCTAGGACTCTCTGGTGAGATCGCGAGGACTACATCTCCCACCTTGAGATCTGTTCATGTTTCGTTCCATTTTTGACGCCTATTCAGCAACGGAAGCCATTCTTTCAAC
>NC_090870.1:23064111-23081611 GCF_036669935.1 Montipora foliosa | reverse complement strand
TAAAACGTTTCTTCGAATATCTCCCGCACAAAACATCGCACAGACCTGAACCTTTGCGAGACTCTTTCAATATTCACCTTCTTTTATCTCGTTGAATGTTGACTTTATTTGGTGAACGGTGTTGATGATCGATGGTGTGACAGTGAAAACTGGCAAGAGGTGACGAGAAGTGTCTACAATTTAACAGAGAGCATCTCCATACCAAATAATATAATTTTGCTGAATAACTTGAGTTCGGAATATCGCACAGCCCTGAAATTCGGAGTGGATCTTTTGTTACATTACTCTGATACCATGTGTCAATTTCTTGACTCAATTTATTGAATGGTAAGCGCTTTTAATTTTCAATGCGATGAACTACAAACCTTGACGAAAATGTTCAAAAAATCTTGTTACAAGTTGTGGGCAAATTTACGCGCTGCTCGCTGCCTCGGATTCTAGGAAAAATTACTCGTATTATGTTGGATTTAAGTGTATTTTGAGCAGTTAGTTGCCCCCTTTGGCGCACTTAAATAAAAACATACTATTAAGCGAGTTGCTGTGATTTTCCAAGTTGCCCCAAAGATTAATGCTCATAATTCATTTATGCTTGGTGATCTCGAAAAGAGGTTTGGATCACTGCTGGTCCTTGCCGGAAAATGCTCAGCACTCACATGCTCGCAAAATCCATTCGCCGGCGTGCGTGTTGTTTCTTCACTTGAGTTAAGTCAACTTTACAGCAGACAAAAATTAATGATCATCAAAGGGTTCACGTCAATGTTTCTTTGACACTCGAAATCTGCCAGAAATCCAAACCCAACGTATTGATAATGAAATTAAATAATTTTGAGGAGAACTTTTTTTTCCATGGCGTGAATTTTTTCACTGCCCAGCGTGAACTAGTTCACGGTGGTACGATAAATTTTCATGCCTAGTTCACGCTGTTTTAAAGGAATTTCACGGTATTTCAGCTTGCTTTATATAATTTCACGGTTGTCTGCCATGAAATCGGCATGATCGTGAAATTTTCATAAGCCCCCTTTTCGCGTGAAGGTTCACAATTTTCAAAATGATTCTGTTTATAGTTAAGTTACTCACAAAATGCATGCCTAAAGTGTAAGTAAACAGACATTAACATACAGTACCTCAACCGTGTTACAAGACTGATTAAAAAAACTCTGTTACAAGAGTAAGACTTGTTAAAAAAAAACAGTGGTGTTCAAATTGATTAGAAATTTGTTTAAGAAACAAATTTATAATCACAATCCCATGTACTTTTTCTCAGATGTGAATTCAATAACTGGAATTACAACACGAAAAGGATTTTGTTCTTGTACTTGATGGAAGCCTGTAATCTTTTGGTGTGCTGTTTAGTGAATTATCACAACATGATTATTCGCTTGTCCTTATTGAGCACAGGAACCACAACTGTTTGCATACTTCACTAAACAAATGTACTCTCACTTGACATTTGACTTGTTTTTCCACACAATGCACTCAACTCTTGAAACTTCACTGAAGACATGATTCTTGAAGTTCTTGAGCATCAAGAATCAAGTGTTGTCAAATCTTGAGACTTGTTTGACTGCCAGTTTATCTTTGAATGGTACTTTACGTGTAAGTGTCCCTCACTTTAGTGGTTTTTTTATAATCTGCCATAGTGAGCAATAGTCCAGATAGTCCAAGTGTGTCCAAGTGTCCAAGTGTGAACTCAAATACAGTCATGTATAGGCAGTAACACACTACAAATTGAATGACAACCCTAAGGTCTAAGCAATGGTTCACGGCCACATAAACCTACATTTATGTAAATTGTGGGAACTAGTAATGATTTTAGAGAAAAAATTCTTTGGTCGGGTACTAAGGTTACTGATCCAAGGTCTAAGAACAAACATAAAAAAAATTAATTATCTTAAGTGTAATTATTGGTACTATCCCCCTCGAGCTCTTTCACCAGGGGGTGGCATCCATCTGCAACAGGTGCTTATGCACCATTGTCTTAAAAGACTGGGTTCCATTGTCTCTAATTGTGTCTACAGTCTTTTCTGGTAGTTGGTTCCAGAGAGGGACTGCAGCATGGACAAAACTTCTTTTGGTTGAGGGGGTCCTGGAGTATTGTTCCTCAAGAGCATGACTCGGCATTGAAACACTGGTGCGAGTGGTTCTTCTGATGTTGTACGAGGATGGAAGCAAAGCTTTCAGATGTGCAGTACAGTGGTTAGTTTGCATCTTGTAAAGGACTGCAGATGCATGCCTCTTCCTCGTTTATCCCACTGATCTGCAGTGCCTTCTCTTGGATACAATCCAGCAGCTCAATTGTTGTTGGTGCAGCACTCATCTGGTTGTCAATGAGTAACAATGTAGCAATTATATCATTTACACGTCCTGATTACTACATTGGCGGCGAGGATGGGATTTAAGAAAAAGAAGCAAAGAAAACACTGATAGAAAATGATACATCCTGATGAAGCTGCTTCGGCTTCACTGAGCGGTAGCGCCGCTCCACAAGCCCAAGCATTACAAACAGATACCTCAATATTACACCCTTCGCCATCGACCGCAATCCCACTAACACCACTAACAGATGGGATAAATGGAAGAAAGATATTGAACGCCAATTCCGCTTTTTTGGCATTCAAGACCCAGAGTTGAAAAAAGATGGTCTAATCATCTATGGCGGTCGCGATAGCGCTGATCTCGAAGACTCCCTACCAGATGTCGAAAGCACAGACCAACCCGCTGACGAATACACGAAATTCATCTGAAAGCTGGACAAGCACTTCCTTCCCAAGAAAAACAAAGACCTGTACGTGAGATTCCAACTTGGTAATCTGCAGCAAGCAGAAGACGAATCACTCGCCAAATACTTCGCTCGGGTACAAGAAAACGCCAAGAAATGCGAATATCACGATGAGAACGACGCCATCCAAGACCACTTGATTAAAACAATGTGTAATAGAAGAATTAGAGTTAAAGCCATTCGACAAGGCTGGACTCTTCAAGAAATCCTTGATGAAGCCGCTATCGATGAAGAGACCAACCACCAAGCGACCGAAATGGAAAAGAAGATTTCTCACGAAGGAAAAGAAGAAAACCGCGTAGGAGAAAACCCAGATTCAAAACCATGTGGTCGCTGTGGGCGTAAACACACGCAAAAATGCCCGGCATTCGGCGCCACTAATCATTATGCAAACGTCTGCCGAAGTAATCCTCAAGGAAAGAAAGGCTATGGCCCACAGCAAGACAAAACTCGCTATCCGAAAGATCCCAGAACAAGATGCGATCAGTGAGGACGAAGAAATTCCTGAAGACCAAACAATCGTAATGGGAAAGTCCAAGTGTCGGGTCAGGAGGAAATCGACCGGAAGTCCGATTCGAGCGACACATCAAGCGATGGATGTTTCATCCACCACCTCAAGATCCACAAAATCGATGAGCCAAGGCATTCAAAAGACCTGCACCATCCTCATAAACGGCATCAAAACCATAGTTGAGCCAGACACCGGCGCAGACACAAACATCATGGATGAATATCAGTTCCGAAAACTGCAAACAGAAATACCGGAAATGACACTTCAAGAATCAACAATAAAGTTAAAAGCACTCAACCATGACCTACCCATCATGGGAGAATGCAACGTGAAACTTGAAAACCAAACGAGAGCAATCACTGCAACCATCGTGGTAGTAAAAGGAAAGATTAACTCTCTACCTCTACTCGGAAGACCAAGCTAAGACGCACTTGGCATGCTGAAGATTGATGAGACTGGTGGATTGAAAGAGCCCAACAAAGCCGTGATGGAAATCGAAAACGAGAATCCTGAGGTTGAGAAAATCATAGATCGATAAAAGAATCTTTTCCAAGGAGTTGGCAAGGCAACAAGAGACGGCCAAGAGATAGAAATCCATCTGCCTATGAAAAAAGACGCCATACCAATCGCCCAGAAACCTAGACGTGTCCCATACCATCTCATTGAACCACTCCAGAACAGAATTGAAGAGTTTGTCGCGAACGACATCATGGAGAAGGTCCCTGACCATGAAGCGATCACCTGGTGCTCACCAATCGTTGTGCAACCAAAGCCCAAGAACCCTAAAGACATCATAGTCAGCCTGGACCTCCACCTCCTAAACAAATCAATGCTCCGTACACAAAACATTCAAGCCCCAATTACAGAAGATTTTGTAACCGAATTCAGAGACTGTAAGGTCTTTAGCAAACTAGACCTTAACCATGGTTACCATCAATTCTGCCTTGATCCCGAATCATGCAAGACTATGACATTCTCCACTCCATGGGGAAACTACCTGTACAAATGCCTGGCCTTCCGAGGAGTCAACAGTCAAGACCTGTTCGACGCAGAGATCAACAAGGTTATATCAGGCATCCCCAAGGTTCTCAATAACCGTGATGACATCATGATTGGTGATAGAGACTGGGACGAGCACAACAAGTCTCTTGCACAACTGCTACAGAGACTGGAGGATCACAACCTGACCCTGCAATGTGAAAAGTGCGAATTTGGAAAAGCGTCCATCGACTTCCACGGACACCTGTTTACACAAGAAGGCCTTAAACCAAGCCCAACCAAGATTCAAGCTGTCCAAAACTGTGCTCCACCAGCATGCAAAGAGGAACTAGTCTCTTTTCTCGAAATGGTAGCCTACCTATCCAGGTATATTAGTAACTTCTCCAGTTGGTGCGACCCACTGCGAAAGCTCACAAAACTCAACGCAAAGTTTGAGTGGTCGACAGAACAAGAAAAAGCCTTCAAGGACCTGAAAGCCCCATCATTGCAGCCCCAGTCCTAATCCTGTACCACCCAGAGCGAGAAACATTCATCATCTGCGACGGAAGCCCCAAAGGACTGGGAGGAGGACTGTTTCAGAAGACTGGCAAAGGATTCCAACCTGTACACTATGTGTGCGGGACCTTGACTGACACAGAGAAGAGAGAGAGGGACTGATCCTGAGAACTGACAAAATCATCCCCTCTGAATACAATTAATTGTCCGCTCCCCATAGAGGCTTTTCAGGGCCAATGAAACACAACGAAACAACAGAACAGAACAACGACAACAACTGTTAAGAATCCCAACGGGCCAGAGGCAAACCAGTTGGCTATTTACAAGTGCAGCTGGGAAGTTGAACCAGGGACTACCAGGATCAAATTCAACGAGTGGTCAGAGCGGATCTTGAACCCGGGATCTCCGGATCTCAAGGCAAGCGCTCTAACCACTGGGCCACACTGCCTCCTTAAAACACTGCCTCTTGAATCACTGAGAGAAAGGATTATCCAGATAGCAAGGACACTTGGGTATCAGCAAGACTAAAGAAATGCTACGCCGAAAGTACTGGTTTCCCATCATGAACTCTTGCATTGACACCGTTGTGAGCACTTGCTTCGACTGCCAGATAGCAACAAACACAGCATACGGACCCAGCCAAAATGACGAAACTGTCAGAGGGACCTTGGGAAACAGTTGAAATAGACTTCTGTGGACAATTCCCAAGCAAAGAGTATGCCCTGGTGATAATCGACCAGTACTCAAGGTACCCATAGGTTGAGTTTGTTTACTCTACAGCCATCAAGCCAGTACGGAAGAAATTGAAGAAAGTTTTCGCCACTCACGGAGTCCCCAAGACAGTCCAATCAGACAATGGACCACCATTCAACTCAGAAGACTTCAAAGAGTTTGCAGCAGAAATGGGGTTCACACACAGAAAAATCACGCCACGACATCTCAAAGCCCAGGGACAAGTAGAAGGCTTCAACAAGCTGATGAACAAAACAGCTGTGATAGCCTGTGCAGAAGGCATTGATCTCCATGAAGCAACCTATGAAACCTCACCCAGCCACAGGAACCGCGCCCTATGAACTCCTCATGAATCGAGCAACCACTACCCAGCAGAGAGAGCCAGCAGGGACGAAGAAGTCAGGAAAAGAGACAGCAAATACAAAGAGAAATTGAAGTCTTACCATGACCGAAGACACAGAGCTAAAGAACACAAGTTCAAAGCCAGAGAGGCGATTCTCCTGAAACGGGATAAGAAAGGAAAAGGAGACACCCTATTCGAACCATACATCTACATCGCTACAAAGGTAATCGGATCCACAATTCATGCCAGGAGAGTGATGGAGAAACAGTATGCCGAGACGCATCCAAATTCAAGGTGCTCAGAACAACATACATCCCAGCAAGAGACAAGCAAAGGAAACCACCTACTGCAAGACCAGTAGTACCACCAGCAGCTAAATGCCAGGCAGCACCAGCCATTACCCAGGAAACAACACCAGTGGCAGCACCAATAGACAGTCAAGGCATTGTTACCCAACTAGTGCCAATTGAGGCAACGCCTACCAACCAAACCCTACCGCAGATCACAGCGTCAGACCAAATCCACATTTGATAAACACCTGAAGGACTACACCACATGAACTGTGAATTGACCTCAAACGTTGACCAGATGCTATCAGCAATGATTATGAACACTGAACACTTGTTTCGTTAACAACATCGACTATGATTACTTGATTACAGTGAAATCACGGTACCAGCACTGAATCTGTTTCATTGATTAGGTGCATGTCAATGGATTACAATTTATTGGTTAAGTAACTGATTAGTTGCATGTTAAGAAAACCAAGAACTAGGTTGAGACATGAATTTTGAGGAACTGATCTGAAGAAGGAGGAGTGTAGCAATTATATCATTGACACACATGATTTAATAATTTACTACCAAATGAATGTAACATGATCATCCAACATTAGAGATTACAGTGAATTACATCTGAGAGTGAACACGTGTACTTGTCTTCCTTTGTCTTACCCGATCACTACAAAAAAAACCTCTAACCTGGGCCTTGTAAGCTGTAGCTCTACCCAAGACATGCAGTTTAGAGGCAATCCTTCAATAAGTGTTACAAGTCTGTCCAGGTTTGAGATGTTGCTTAATACAGTACCAAGCGAACATAAATTGAAAATCTCTTTTGAATCTCAATTCTTGCGACAATCAAGAATTGAGGAAGGACAATCGAGAATCGAGTCGAAGGAGTAGAGAAACTAATGAGCTTGTTGCTTGGGTGTTTCCTCAATAGACTTTTAAGGTGACAAATGCAACTGGGAATAATTATAGTAACACAAATGAAAGATAAGCCTGCCACAGTTTCTCGCATGTTGTTCGCGAGTAACACAGAAAACCAAGTGACCTTAACCCTCTTAAATCCAGTTGCTGTAATTGGGAAGAATCAACAACTCAAGATGTCATTTCGGCGCACAAGGAATTTTGTGATAAATTTAGGTTTCACTTCAGTGATTTTGCAAGAATCAAGTGTCCAGGATTGAGTTTGATTTGGAGTGAATCTAGTCTGGATCCTCAAGTTGATTCTCAATCCTCGATTCTTGCGAGGATTGAGTTGAGACTGTCAACTTTCTCACGGTACTGTTAATATACTTGTTCCATAAAAGCATTTTGTCCACATTTCATCCACTTCTGTGAGCTTGGTGTTCCTGAAATGTAAATATAGCCTTGTTGGTTGTCTCTTTCTTGATATTGTCAGAGCCTTGCACTCTGATGGCTGAAAGGTGACCTTCCACTTGTCAGCATATTTCTTCATCCTGTCTTGATCTTTGTTCGTATTTTCACCTACTACCTTAGCATCTCCTTTCGGTTTTATTGCACAAAAGATAGAGGAGTCGTCTGCTTAGAGGTAGAGGTTGTTTTGACAATAATAATAATAATAATTATTATTATTATAATTATCCCCAAAGGGTCAAGCACTGATTCCTGGGGCACTGATGTGTTGAGGGATTGGGTGGTGGAGGCTTGACCAGCAAGGTCAACTTTATTGATCTGTCTGAAAGATAGCTTCTGATCCAGGACAGCAGTTTTTCTCTGGCCAGATCCTTGGAACCATTGTTCCTGTAATGTCAAAAGCAATGAGTAAATAACTTCACATTCTGTGTCAAGAGCATTAATTTTACCATTGCTGGGAGAGTACTGTTAATTTGATGGTGTTTGAAGCCAAACTGTCTCTCTGAGAGCAGCTTGTTCTTGAGAAGATACAGTCACATGCATTGTACGCTTACATGTATGTCTGTAAGGTCACAGTAGATTCCATAACTTTGTTGGTACCTACAATCCGGGTCAAAAGACTTTGGGACACTTGTCAAATTTTGGGCAAAAAGTAGAGAATTTACTGTAGATGCTTCCGTTGTTATATGAGCAACGCATGTTCTCCTTTCGCTGCCTTTTTCGCGCCCCCCTTCCCCCCAGACAATGTTGAATCATGGGAGCGATTGATGAACAGATCTTGATTTCGGAGGCCGTGAAAAACCAACATTGTAATGGGGGAACGGGGGAAGCAGGAATTGTCCCGGGCCAATAGTTTTGGCCAGGATTGTAGATGGATGGAGATGACATGTGCCATATCTTCCATTGTTGAGGTTGTTGTATGATATATTTACTGGTACATTAAAAAGATTTAAGGCAAGTGAGATGACTCAACTACAGATATTTTAGTCTTGAAATGTGATTCTTAATAGGTCTTTCCCTTATACCGAGTATAAAGTCAAGTGACCTCAAATATCTGGAATTTTTAAACATCTCTTACTATAAATATGGCCTTTCTTGGATTGCAGTGTAGGTTAAGCTGTATTAATTTATAGTACTCTGACAAGCTTTTGTTTTTCATTTCAGAACTCTTCATGCACAAATTCACCATCATCCTCTCCAAAAAAGATCGAGTCATCCTCTTCTTCCAATGTTAGTTTGCTTGAACTGCCGTCCTCTGGAACAGGTCTTCTGTCTCTTCCTATTGCTGCCACATATCTGTTAAAAGAGGTAAAACATGTTTTCTTTCATTACTTTCAAATTCAGGGCTTCAAGTTAAAGAAAAAAAATGTTAGTTATGGTCACAAATTCATGAGTTTTACCTCAGTGATTTAACACAGTCAATAATTTCGTTTTACAAAATTGACTATTCGTTATGTTCCACAACAGTACTGCTCTTGTTAGTGGCTTGCTGTGATTTATGAATTTCGTTTAGGGTCACAAAATTACAGTGAAAGTAGAAACTCCTTCTGAATTGTAATTACAAAAGAAAAAAATAACCTAATGCAAATGAGACCATGGATGGTCACAATAAAATGTGAAGCCCCACAGGTATTTTTATACATGGTGAAGTACATGATTGTATTGGATTGAAAAAGACCCATTTTGAACATTAATAATACAGAGTGGTGGTGACTTGTTTTCATCTGAAAGTGTAAAGTGGGTTGAAGGCTGAGGGCAAGTAGGGACATCCTTGGTGCTTAATGACTTGCCCCTGAAAGCAGTGGACAACCCATTGAGTCTTACCAGTATTTTGGTTATTGGTTTCAGATTGTGAGATTGTCTAATGATTACAAGACCTTCTGCCTTAAGTCTGGGGTAGGTCCCTTGAATGGTGCGAAACCAGCCTCAAATGACGAGTTGTTTGTTTGGGGAAGTAATAGTAGTCACCAGCTAGCAGAGGGGACTACAGACAAAATCTTAAGTGCCAAGCTATCTGCTACCTTTGGAAGTGCTCAGCAGGTAAATTATTCATGTACAAAAATTAACAATGACTAGATTGTTATAATCCTCCAATTAGCGTATTTTTTGTAGTGTAGTATTTACATTTGCAAGCTACTGAATGGCTGTGGTAATACACATTAATTGGCAATTTTTTTAGTTCATATTTTCAAAAAATGTTTGGGCAAACCATCCTTTTATTAGGTCTTTATTATAATGATTGGGTGTACTGTACACAATAGAATGTTGCTGGATACATGCATACATGACTGTAGTGTACTGTGTGCAATGATGAATGTTTGTAGAACTTCACAGACTTGATATCACATTGTGGATGGTCAGGAATGAACAATAATCTTCTCTCTGAGCACACATAATAATGATAATGATAATGATAATAGTAATAATAATAATAACACTAACAGGTAAGGGGGACTTCTGTTGCTGCGTAATGTGGTTTACATCTGAATTATTATATCCTAAAAACCCTAAGTTACCTTTCTTTGTGTTCACATGTCATAACTTGTGTTAGGCCATAATTTGTTCTATAGGAAAGATCCTTAATTTTAAGATTTTATATGACAGTAGTATAAAGTGCATTATGATGATGTACAGCCTATATGTGGGAAAATCCCATGACCACAGTGGCAAAAGGCCTTAACCTCAAGCCACATGTATGTGCATTCTGCCTTCAAACATTTAAGGTGGTGTCCAGCCCCTATCCTTGCAGCATTTAAAAGTGTTAAATGTTATTGCTCTTATTACCAATGTCACTTGTTACCAAGTTGTTTAAATGAAAATAACATTAATTTAATCATTTTTACATGGTAGGCAGAAGCTGGTCAGTATTGCACATTTGTCATCTCAGCAGAAGGAACTCTTCATGCCTGTGGAAAAGTAAGGCTTTAAATCATACACACATGGTCTTTCTTTGTACACAAATATTGTTAATTATAAACACTAACAGTAAGTAGGCTAGAAAGGGTTTCCTGTAGAGTGAGTGTGCGCATGCCACACATACATGTAATACAGTACAGGTCATTATTGCAGTTTGCACATACACTGTATTGTGTATCACGGTGTTAATTAGGGATCAGAGATCAGAGAATTCTCTGGAAACTATGCAAATGTCTCTGGCTATTTTGGATGGTCTGTACCTCTATTTTTTCACATGCAGAGCCATTATATTGTGAGAAATTATATCTATACAAATAATGGAATGGGTATAAATTTAAATAAACAAAGTTAAGTCCAGCGGCGTTTAGCTCAAGAAACTAATTTGTAGAGTAAAATATTAAATAGGAAAACTTGTTCATCTTCGCTGTCATTGTTAAAGATTTTAATGTCTAGTTCATGGCGGCAAGGCTTCCTGCACTTAATTCTCCCAGTTATTATTGTTCCACAGTCTTTCCTAATTTTTGTGTTTGAAGTAGTACAGGGTACTTAATGCAATGTAAGGTGCGGTTTTTTTGGGAAAATCAAAAACGGATTCCTGATCTTGCATCAATGGATTCTTCAGCATCAAAAAACGCAAAATCTGAAAAAAATGATTGTTTTCCATGACAATGCAAACAAACAAACCCAGAGTTGCGTGCAAATTTTAAAAACAAAAAAAAAAAAATAGCGGTTAAGTTTGTTTTGGAGAAACTCTTAAATGAAAATGCCACCAGAAAAGAAATACCTTAGCGATTGATGAAAAGAAATGATGAAAAACATGCTTTTTTAGCTGTAGGAAAGGTACAAACACTATTATTGGTGTGAAATTTTCGGGAAAACTAACTATTTTCCACCTATTATATCTTCGATCATACAGTAAAAATGGCGTGAGAAAAACATTTGGGCTAAACTGTCACATATGGTAACTGTTGTGTATCATTTTTACATGGAAAACCGCTTGTCAAAAATACTTTGTTCAAATCCTTTCCCAAAGGAATGAATCTCAAAAACCTTGGTTTAGATTTAATCCGCAATACCCTCCTTGAGTGTGGATACTTTGGATTCATGATTTCGCCAAAAAAACGCAAAATCCGTTTTTGGATTCTGCTAATGTGTTAATTCGCAGCCTCTGTCAGTGTTGTCATGGTATGATCTTAAAATGAGGCACATTCTGCAATCTACTGGACAATACGGCTTTTTGCATCTTCGACAGCACTTCTTTGACTTGTGACTTTCACAACCTCTTGCCTCCAGAGCCAAAGAGCCTCTGCACACGATCTTCTAGTTCCATGGACCAACCCCACAGAGTATCGATTACTACAGTGGATCCTCGATTTAACGAAGCTCTATTTAACGAAGTCCTCGATATAACGAACGATATTCTATGTCCCGGCCAAAGTTACAGTAGGAAGTATGGAATAGAACCTTGATATAACGAACCTCGATGTAACGAATTCTTCGATATAACAAACATAATCTGGAAGTCCAAACGTAAAATCTACCTCTATATAACGAATTGCAATGTCAACACGCGACAGAAGATAAATGCGGAACAGATCAACAGTCATCTGGTAATTATAAAGAGACAGCAACCTTTCAGTCAATGGCTTATTATATGTCATAGACATAAACTAACTTCCGCTCTATCTTCTTTGTCTCTTATTAGTTCTATTAAAGTGAAAGTGAATACATTGAATACGTAGCTGGAAATTCTATTCCAATGCCCTTGTTTCTCCTTTTGCCAGTCACTTCCACTGAGATTTGTCCTCAGTGTTTTAAAAACAAGTTAAATACAGGTGACAGTGTCAATGGCACATCATGACCCATGATTTGCAACGTCCCTCCTTGATCTTGAATCCGTTTAATGGCAACAGCATTGGTGTTGTGTGGGTTAACATCATTAACTATGACCTCGACATAACGAACAGTTTGTTCGTTTCCCCTCAAGTACGTTACATCGAACCCTCGATTTAACGAACAATATTGGCCGGTCCCCAGCGACTTCGTTAAATCGAGGTTCCACTGTATATTGACTGTTCAATCTCGTCTCCATGATAATTATTGCTTCCCCCAACTCCCATCTTAGCGGCCAATATTTTTCTGTCTCTTCTTCAACTTTCTTCCACCCATGGACAGCTCATCTCTACTGCTCACACTTTCTTATCCTGATGGTCAATGAACCTCATTTCCACGCTGTTAGCCTTGACAAAACCATGTTTGGCAAAAATTTGGTTTTATCAACGGAGTTGATAATGTAAATTGGCCACCGTACAGAGATTCTATAAGCTGACGTTTCGAGCGTTAGCCCTTTGTCAGAGCGAATCCAATAGGGATAACGCTCGAAACGTCAGCTTTTAGAATCTCTGTACGGTGGCCAATTTACATTATCAACTCTGTTGATAAAACCAAATTTTTGTATACTACTTCCCCACCGACGCAGCACCACAGTTTCTTTAGAAACTACCCCCTTCATTCATGTTTGGCAAACACTGGCACATCCCAGTAAGCTTGCACTTCATAATTATGATTCATACAGTAGTTTAGGGATAATAGGCAAACACCACAGGGGCACTGAATCTACCAGCTTTTTTTTTTACATATTTCAAAAAAGAGGACCTTCAATGCACCATAATTATGCCTTTCAAGGTAATTAGATTGAGCTGGTGCAGAACATCCAGAGAGTATATGTGGGAAGCTCTCAGCGGCCTTCCTACACAATCTACACGAAATGTCCCCTTGGGCAGTTCCAGTCTCGAAAGAGGTGTTCATAAAGCTCAGTCACACCAGTCCTGTGATTGAATGGGTGGGTGCAGATGTCCACTCAACCATCCATATGAAGCTTCTACATGTATCCTGGCTTAACTCCACATCTTGCCCGTGTGATCAAAGGAGACACCTGTGCCACTCTGAACTTACTTTTAACTTCTTCTTCTTCTTCTTCTTCTTCTTCTTCTTCTTCTTCTTCTTCTTATTATTATTATTATAATGTAGATGTTTGGCAGCGAGCCAAGTCCCATGACCTTGGGTGCCAACATTCCCTCTATTTAATATTGTTGTGACTTATCCCATGTCTAATACTTTTGCCTCATCCATGCTTAACTAGTGCTCTCTGGATTTTCGTAAAAGGGCAATTCCACATGAGACTACAGAAAATATTTTTTCAAATTAGTTTACAGATGGAAATATGGTATTAATATTACAGAGAATATAGATTGCTCTTCCTGAAAACAAGGTTTTGGGCACAACCAGGGTGCCAGTGTTTCAGGGGGGTGCAGTTAAAGCAGGTGTCAGATTTTAACTTTTGACTACAATCATCCAACATGAAATGTTTGACTGATTATTTCTGAGTACAACAATCTGTGATTTCCTTGTTCTTTTATTTGCAAGAAAGTCCTTACAAAATCACTTATAAAATTATTAAAGAAAAAAAAAATTGACCTCACTGTTTTTGCGGAAAAATTAGCTTAATTAGTGGGTCAAATATTGTCACGGACGTAACGTTGCGTCTCTGACATTTAGTGCAATTACTTTAATTTTCTAAACAAATATGTTAATAATTATCAAAATATTTTAGGAGCAGTCAATATTAGTAAATAAGCATACTTTGATGAAATGAAAAGATCAGAATAGCTCTTGTGTATGGAACCAGAGCAATGCAAACTTTGTCATGGACGCAACGTCACAGATGTAAAATTTCTTGTACTAACAAATATTAATATTAGGTTGATAATTCAACAAAAACCCCTAAAGTAACTAGCCTCTAAGATGCATTAGCTTTCAAAAAAGCTACAATAGGCATCAAAATTGTTGAGACACTCTTATCCTTTAGAGTCGATTTCAAGCTCGGTGCGCAAGTGACCCCCTCCCCCGCACCCCGGGACAATGTTGTGTTTTTCTGTTTTTTACAGGCCTTGTTGACAGTGGTACAACATTGATTAGGGTGGAGGAGGGAGGGGTATCCCGGAAACATACATTTTGGACAAGTTTTCTTTGCAAACAATGAATGTGTCGTTCCCAGTGTGCTCTGTTGGCAACTGTCTCAACTACTTTTGTTGCGAATGGTCTGTTTCAGAAAACTTCCTTTATACCCTTTATATGGGCACCTATGGTCCAGTCTGTCTGTCAATATGACCACATGAGTGAAAGACTTTTTACAGGTCTAAAAAATTGCGGATAGTTTATTAGTCCCGTTTTCTAGTGTGAAAAATGCGTTGTCCTGTGCGAAGTGAAGATTGTGACGTAAGTGCGAATGACCTGTTCACTTTTGCCTTCCTTTAACGCTATTTGTCAGTAGCGTTAAAGTATGGATTTGTTAAAGGGTTATACCTCTAACTCCAATTCATCAGAAGAAGCGGATTTTGTTGGTCGAAGTGGTGTCGCAGATGAACGCGAAACAGACATGGTAGCTGTTACAGCTGGGGAACACATTTACTTTCCACGCTCAAATTGCCACGTCGGTGTAAAAAGACTTTCCACCTTGTCCCAGATGCTTTGCAGAGCTGGTTTTAATGGGAAATGAATGTTTTTGGGAGTAAAGAAACAATAGAATTTTCTCATTTACCACGAGTAACCACGCGTAACCACAAGATTATGATAAAAAGATAATGTAATTATTCTACTTGTTAATTATGGTTACTCAAGGTTACTCGTGGTTACTCGTGGTCACTCCTCCGCGGAGTTCCTAAAATCAGAGTACAGCACTGTTTGCTGTTCTTCTTTTGTGCCAGGAGTTATAAACTGTCTTTGCTATTTACATTTCCCTCTTTTTTATGGGTCATATCCCTTGTAACAAGTTGAAATGGAATTATGTATGGTGAATTTCAAAAGGGAATGCTAAATGTCACGCAATGTTCCGAAAGTATCATTTCATTTCAAGGTATGTCAAATCCAAAACACTGCACAAATCGTCTTGAAATTGTCATTATTTAGTATTATGTCCTTTCTCTCAATAATAAGCGTTTGTGGCGTGAACTTAACTTCGCTGGACGTTCGACATCCACATTTTGGCCGTTGTAATTGATGTTCTCGATAGTGATTACTTGCGTAAAAATTTCTCTTTTTTTAGAATGCGGTACATCGAAGCCCGTGAGATATCACTTTCCCTGACAATATCATTCACTTTCCGCCCTTTGCAAATAGATGGCAAGCGTATACATGCCCTTATCTTGTTAGAAATGTTCTGTGTGAAAACCATGTTCGACACTGAAATGTCTGCAGTCACACCAGTGACTGTTACATCACGGTAATAAAGAAAAAAGGTGATTTATATATGTTCTGATGCTTATATGACATGACAACGCATAAAGACACTTTTGAAATGTGTATATTTCATACATTAATGCAAAAAAACGCTTATCACAAGTCGGCATTACACTTCATACACAGTTTTTTCATACAGACAATCGGCGTCAAAATTGTTGAGACACTCTTATCCTTTAGAGTCGATTTCAAGCTTGGCCCCCTCCCCCGCACCCCCGGGACAATGTTGTGTTTTTCTGTTTTCTACAAGCCTTGTCGACAGCAGTACAACATTGATTAGGGTGGAGGAGAGAGGGGTATCCCGGAAACGTACTTTTTGGACAAGTTTTTGCAAACAATGAATGTGTCGTTGCCAGTGTGCTCTGTTGTCAACTGTCTCAACTAATTTTGTTGCCGATTGTAGTTTGCTTAGTTTCAACTGCAAAGTTTACGCATAAACTTTCAAGTCATTGCATGCAAAGTTTGAAATGTTATCCAGCCAGAAATTGTCTATGCCTTTTTACTTCTATTCATGGCCTTGAATAACTTTTGAACATTCTGTAGTTAGGAACCTTGAGTGGACCATTTTGCTGCTAGGGGATTTCTAATTGCACATGTTGGTATACAACGACCACTCCTCCTGTTGGAAATCAGTTGTACTGTTGGTTAATCTCAACATGGTTATCACTTTTGAAAGAATGTCTTGTGTGCTTGGCTTCACTGTCTCATCAGGTAAACTAACTAGTGCTATGATAGACTTCTCTTCGGACAAAATGGCACACAGAACCCAATGCCTTCCACCACTATTACAAGGAATAAGGATTATGTCTTGCGGAAGCAATTTCTCTTCTTTTATCTTTTCCACATCTACTTTTTCAAACTCCTCCCACTTCGGCACCTCAGCTTTACATTGCCCAGGAGAGCATTCAGACTTAATTAAGTGGAGACATGAATCAATCACAAAGTTAGGAATCCACTTTTCTTCATTAGTGTCTCCTTTGCCATCTACATTGTAACTCTTTCAAATCAGAAATTGAGATCAGTGTGTCCCCACCAAACTCCATACTACCATTTACAGTACAGGTCGAAGATATGCGGCCCAAAATGCGCGTGTAAAACGCGCCTGCGTGTCAAACACGAACACGTCTGCGTCTTTGACACGCGCATGAAATACGCGCATAAAGCAAAGCTCATTAGTATTTATGAGTTAGCCCATTGTCGACCTATTGTGGTTATATCATTGTTAGTTTTAATAGCTTTTTATTGTATAAATGTATATGGCAATGGCTATTCAGCTGAACATCGTTTGGCAAACCCAGCACCGTGTTTGTTTCAGTTAACAGGTAAACATGTGGAAATAAGTAGCGGGGTATTCTTGATTAAAAAAAAAAAAACGTAACAATTCGCTCGCGCAATATTTATGTCGGGCGCATGAAAATGTTAACACTTTCCCGTTTTCAGCACTTTCTTAAGCCTTGTGGAACCAGTGATATGAAAATTCAAAACTTCTTGTCGCGAAATCGTCAGAAGAATCGATTGTCACACATATCAATGTCGCGCGTCTTTGTAAAAATGAGAGAGATACAATCCGCTCGCAAAATCTCGTCTTGTCAGGCGAATCAAAATGAATTTCATTTCAAATAAGAGGTTAAACAACGGAACATTTTCCCGTTTCAAGCGCTTTCCTGCGCCTTAAAGAACCAGAGATATGAAAATTCAAAACTTCTTGTCGCGAAATCGTCAAAAGAATCGGTTATCTCACATGGCACGTCGCTTGTCTTTATTGACAT
>NC_090870.1:23049111-23059111 GCF_036669935.1 Montipora foliosa | reverse complement strand
TGGGTAATCTTGAATAAAAAAGGGCCAGGTGTTTAATGCATGACCTTCCTTTTCTGACTGTGCATCCATCTTTTTTGTTCCCTGTTTGGCCTTCTATTCCTTTGCTGACGCATCCCTTCCTCTTTCATGTATTGTTTGATTGTGTTCATGACAGTGTCCACTGGTCCATCTACGTATTTGTATAGGTTCTGTGCCTCATATCCCACAGTCTCCTCTATTCCCATCAGACAATGCACCCTTCATCTCTAGGCACATACATATAGTCGATCTACATCTGACATAGGGTGAAAGCTACCATACAATTTATGTCATTAGCTTCCTTGTCTTCCATGACTTGTAGCTCCTCTTGGTTCCAATGACCTACATGTATGCCTGTGACATACCTCACAAGGGATACTGCCTATACACCAATAGCTGTATAATAAAGACTTAATTTACTTAACTACAGTGAAAAGTTACATGTTTAGCTACAACTAAAACATACATTTCTCGGGAAACATCCAGTATACAGTATTAACAATGATGAAAACAAAATCATCAAAATGAAAGAAAATCTTGCTCCTCAGTCTTCATTCAAGATCTACGTTGTAGCAGAAAGTAAGAACTAAGTTACAAAGAAAATTTGGGGTTGCAGCAAAATGGAATGTTCATATAAAAATTATAAATAATAAAATATCAGGAAAACAGGGAGCTCAAAGCATGCATTGGAAATAAAAGACTGCAGTTTCTTTGTCAGGCTCTTTGCAAATGCCAGTAAAAGCAAGTACCAAGTAATTTACAAACTTCTAAAACTGCAACAATTTATTTGAAAAGGAGAAGTCCTTTAACATTATCAAAACTTCATATTACAAATTAAATTAACAGTTTAAAGTACCTGTCAAACTTTATTACTTTGAATTCATTAAAGTATTAACTAGACTATAAAATAATCATTTTCCAGAGAAAAGTAGTAACCCTGTTAACCCACTGACTCCTGAACCCCCCTCTCCCCCCCCCCCCCCATTGACAAGTAAAATTGTCTGCCGTTAGACAGAGTACATCACTCACTCCCAGGGGTCAATGGGTTAACCATCTTTGTCTTTTACCATTAGGGAAGCTATGGCCGACTAGGTCTTGGGGATTCTGTCAATCAACAACAGTTAAAGAGAGTTGTAATAGATACTGACTGTGGAGTGAAGCAGGTGTCTTCATCGAAGGGATCCGATGGACATACATTGGCTGTTACTGTTGATGGTCAGGTCTATAGCTGGGGAGATGGTGAGATGGTTTTAGTGATTCACTGCACTCGGAGGGACTTTTTTTTATAATTTCAAAATATTCTCCTTGGTAAATATAGATTACTTCATGGTTGGTGAGTGTGTATGATTTTTATTTTCAAGTTATCAAGAATCGCTTCACAATCCTTCCAAATGAGGGATGATAAAAATCATACAAAGAGCCAATTGTGAAGTAATTTGGTTATTGTACATGCACCGCGAGGTCACGGGTTCGAACCAGTTGAAGTCCTGAATTTTTCAGATCAACGATAGGAACGATTATAAGAAGAGAAGGTATCTGGATTTAAGACTGGGTCTCTGAAAACTCTATCCCGACTACAAGATCAAGCAAACCAATATAGTGTTTAACTTCCTGGGAGATTTCAACACCACCCTAAAGAAAGAACTCTCTGATCTACATGTAGCCCACAAAAAAGATGGTACTAAAGTGCTAACCAACTGTCAGAAGTGGATTATATCACAGAACTGTGAAATCACCAAAAAATTCTACAGTTTAAGACAATGAAAGACACATTTTTTTTTAGTCCAGGAACTTGTTGCCTAGACACTGTCTGCAGCAAGCTTCAAAACAAATTGTTAACTGAAAAGTTATTCAATAAAACAGATAATAATGATGATGATGATGATGATGAATATGATGATGATAATGATGATAATTTAAGTAGTAGGTGTTTACCTGAATGAGGATAACAGTTCAATGTACATGTAGCATTGATAAGGCTTCTACTTGCTAATAATAATAATAATTATTATTAACAAGTAGAGGCCTTATCTATATATTATTATAGTCATTGTAATAGGCAAATCGTTGTGTTTGTGAGGTTGGCAAAACGCTTTTCATGAGTGTACAGCATTTTAAGAATTGATGTTCAATTGCAATAATTAAACTGAAGGGTGTACTGCAAGCATTTCATCCTACGGCAGGTTGATAAGGATTTTAAAGAGGATGACATGAAAATCAATTTTACTGTCCGAGTGTATAACACATTAACTCAAACTACATGGTGATTTAGGACAGAAGTACATGTACAATGTTCAGTACTTTGTCATCCCTACTTGAATTTCAAATCCTTCACAGACAGCAACATTTAACAAAATTAATACGCTTTTTATATTTTCAGGAGATTATGGCAAATTGGGTCATGGAAACAGCCAAACACACAAGACTCCAAAAGTTATTGAAGGAAGTTTGTCCCGGAAGGTGACCATTTTAAAAAAAATAGTATTATGTTATTATTGTACGTACAAATTATTATCTCAGTACACGGTGGAAAGCAACCAAAGAAATTTCTTACTAGTTTACAGTGCACCTGTTTGTGACCTGCATGCTAGTTGAAATGCATGGGGATATTGACAGGTTTGATTTGTCGTGGCACACGGCACAGTGTCTTTATTGCACCATAATTATTAAATTCTGGTGTATCCATTGGGGAAAAAATCATTGGAATTGCTTTGTACTTTTAAGACCTTTGGTACAGTGTAAGAGTATTTTGACCAAATTGATAAAACTACCCATAATCTTTTCCATGGCTTGCAAAATTATAGTCCCATAATATTATTGTTGTATGTATCATGTTTACGCACGTTGCAGGTTGTAAGCATGGTAACAGCAGGATATCGACACAGTGCTGCTGTTACAGAAGATGGTGAGCTTTACACTTGGGGAGAAGGAGATTATGGAAGATTAGGTACGTGTAGGGACACTGTGTACCACACATCTAAGAATCTTGCTTCTCTTCATTAAATTTTTGCTGATAACCCTTTGGTAAACCTTGGAATCTACCGATTTAACCATTGTTCCCTGGGAGCGACAGATTTTTCTCTCTCTAGCGCCAAATGATTTTACTTGTCAACTGGGGGCGTCCTAGGGCGTTTGAGGTGTCAGTCCTGTCAAAAACAATGTCCCCTCCATTAATTTTAATTTACACTCCTCATAGTACATGTACACGTACCTTTAGTTTGCACTGATTAGCATAAAATCAGTGGCTGTAGTTTGTCATAAGTAAAAATATTATAAAGAAGGAAATGCTTGTAATCCAGACAGCGTGGATGTATGACTTGCTGTTCTTGTTTAATTAAAGGTTGTGGTGATAATAACAGTCGGAATGTGCCCACCTTGGTGAAAGATGTTGGTAATGTGGGCCATGTGGCATGTGGTAGTTCTCATACCTTGTGTGCCTCTAGGGATGGACGGACTGTTTGGTCCTTTGGAAGTGGAGATAATGGTGAGCTGACAGTTTCTTTATGCATTTGACACTATGATCAAGGATGTACATCTGAGAACTTCTTGAATGGTTCTGTTTCTAAAGAAACTGTAGTGCTGTGAGAGAGTGAAACAAGAAAATTTGTTTGTATCAAACAAATTGATAAAGGTGGAATTTCCAAGCATTCTTCTTTTCTCAGACTGACTTCAGGGCTAACAGCTTACTCTTTTGATAAATTATTTTTTTTTTAGTAAAAATTATCTGCTCTGATGTTTTTAATAAGCTTTTGACACGTAATGTTCCGATGTTACCATATTAAATAATAGCAGTAATAAAGAAGTTATTATTGTTGCCATCACCACCATTATGGCAGCCAAGTTTTAATTGGATTTTAACTTTTTTTTTTTGGCAAGGTAAACTTGGTCATGGAGATACAAACAGAGTTTATAAACCAAAAGTTATTGAAGGTCTTCAGGGTTTAGTGATCAAGAAAGTGTGCTGTGGGAGCCAATTTAGTTTGGCTCTTACTTCAACAGGACTGGTAAGTGTTACTTACAGTCCAAGAACTCATCTAATTACTTTGTCTGTAAAGAACAATGTAGGATTTGGCTTTGAGTCTTCATTATTACATAACAGTTGCAGCAGGTGCTTGGATGCCTCCTAATCTGCTAATACGAGAGTTTATCAAACGCACATTTAACCCAGTGTAAGGAAATCACTTTAATAGATTGGACGCCGTTAAACAATAACTGATCAATAATAACGGTGTCTGATCAGAAAGAGGCAATCAGCAGAACAGTTTGAGGCTGGCACGCGTGGATCTCACTTGGAAGGTATGGGATTTTGATTTTCTCTCGAGGGCTAGCTCCCGGCCGTTTAGACCAATTTTCGAGCAAGAAGTACAAGAAGAAGTATGAATCTTTCGGACATTCTGCTGCAAAATTTGAAAGTGGAGCAATGTGATTTTCTTGGGTAAAGCCGCCCGCCACTGGAGCTGTTAAAAAAATTAGCTTCCACCCTTGTCCTTCTATTGTAAAAACAAAGTCTTTGATTTCTGAGGCAAAAGAACGACGGTTCACCACAGGTAAGGTAATAAAACGTGTATTTAGCATTGGTCTATGCACATATTTATCAATAATTATATCACTACAGAAGAAGCAAATAGTGAATCCAATACATTTATTACTGGGTTACCATAGGGAATCCAGGCAGAATATGAGTTGAATTTCCCTGTTTTTTTTTCCTCTGTGTCGGGAAAATGGAAAAGTTGCGCAGTAGGTCTTTCCTGTCACTCCCCTGCTAAGTATTGTCAGGGGATAGTAGAAATGTGTAAATTTTACCAGGCGGACACAGTAGAATATTAGTTAATAAACCTGCAATGCTCGAAGTCATTGTAACGTAAATGGTGTTTTAGTGGTTCTTTAAACAAAATATACTCTTGTGGAGCTCAAGAATGGAACGTCAATTGGATAAACAAGACAGGCGGTGAAAAATAAATATCTGGAATCTCAAAAGCAACCAGTAATGGACTTCGACACAAAATGCCTCTCTGTATCAAAGTGAAGCTGTATTTGTGATATTTTACTGTGGTGTTACATGTATGTACAACACTGAAACCAAATGGCCAATTCTGTATGGGTTTAACAAACACATTGAAGGAATCAAACATTGTGAATGCATCTGTGTTTACTTAAGTTGCATCTCTGTTGTCTGGCTATTTACATTTATTTTGTTCTCAACTCTGTACAGTCTTCAGTGAAGAATTATTTGAAAGAATGCTTGTTGTCTATTTTGTGCTGCATTATTCAACGAAAGGTTTTCAGAAAAGGGTTTGATCCTGAACTGTAAGAAATTTATTTCATATTACATATGGTTTTTGACACAGATTGCATTATTTTTTCGAGTGCATGCAGTAGAAATAGGAAGGGTTTTTTTGCCTCTAATAGTAAATATGTTTTTCTTTCAATACATTTTTCGCTGGAAAAGGTTTTTGTGAGATTTTTGGCCATTGTGGATTCATCGTGTTATGTAATACTTGAGCGTACCTAATTTGCATGTGCGAGCAGTTTCCTCATAAAGATGACAGGAATTTGTAACCATGTTCTTTCTGGCAAATGATTAATAGCTAGCCAGTTTTTAACGTCAGAAAAGATTTGTTTAGTCATTGTAGTGTCAAATTAAGTTAATTTGAGGAGCCAACAATATTCTTTGAAGACAGAGATTTTCCGCGTTTTTTTTTTTCTACCCATTCACTTGAAATATTATTTAGCGCTAAGTGTTCAGGGCTTGAAATTAACGAAAAGATCCAGTCGCATTTTGCTATAAGATACAAAAATTTAGTCACAATTTCGCAAATTTTAGTTGCAAAATCGCCGCGCTGCATTGTGTTGTCAGCAGTTTAGCAAAAAATAGGAGCCTGCAATACTTGTGTGTAAAGAAACCGCTAAAAATGGCGACTAATCGAAGGAATGGAGCTGTGCACGTAACATTGCAGCTAATTACTCTACAATTACGCTATCTTCAGAGAAAATTCACAGCGAAAAACAAAATAATTTTATCATTTATTTATTTTAGCAAAAGTAGCAGCAAAGTGGCAACTGCTAACTGCGACTTCTCCAGATATTTGTATTGGACGCAATTTCGAGCCCTGGTGTTTCATCTTTTTTTCCAAATGAACACTCAAAAATAAAGATTTTTTAACAATCTTTCAGTGGAGTGTTTTTTGCAATTTATTATTCTCTGTCAAAAAATTGCATAAGAAGCTTATAATAAACATCGCAACGCACACAAGAAATTTAGTCGCATTTTCCACTTCTTTGAATTCTCGTTGATACAATGTATTTACTAACTGTAGTGTTATGTACTCAGCAGGTAAACCAATCAGCAAATTCTGAAATAACTTTTTTGGGTTGTATATCAGAGAAGGAATCGAGCACCTTGAGTGGATCTGTGTTTACAATTTTCTGGCTATTTATAATTTTATTTATCTGTACCCAACTTTGCACAGTCTCCAGGTTAAAAAAAATCAGTAAATTTGAGTAATTCGTGTCAGTCAAAAATTATTTGAAAGAAAGCTTGTTGTCCATTTTTTGCTTCATTGTTGAAAGAAATGGCACTTCAGTCAAGGAATTGATCCAGCACTCTGGTGGGAAATTTCAGGAAATTTGCATGTGGTTTTTGACATGGCGTGTGTTGCTTGTTTGAAGGCACGCAATGAAATGGGAAGTTTTTTTCTTCCATGTTGATTGCTTCTATAAAAATTTTGTCTGGAAGAGGTTTTGTGAGATTTTTCTGTTTTTGTGGATTGATCATGTTTGAACTTAACTAATTTGCATATGTGGGTTGATATTTGATGTGCGAGTTGTGTTTTAGCCATTTTATATTTCAAGTGTTCTTTCTTGAGAAATGATTAATAGGTAGCCAGAATAGCTTAGCGATCGAATCCTCACATCATGCTTGATGTTGTGTAGGCTCATTTAACAACAGCGGAGACATCGATGCCAAATGCACAGAATTTATTTGTCATTTCCGACAGCATAAAGTCTGATCTTGGTAACCTGATGGAATCATTGGAGTACGCGGCTATTATCAATTATGAAGTTGTGTATCTATTCCGGTTTTCAAGTATATTTTCTTTGGTTACAAGTGTACATTGAAAAGGAAATACATGATGAAAACTTTTCTGTTATTTCGAATGTACTTTAATGTGATAACGTGTAATAATAATTTGTTGTTGAAAGTGAGAAGTCAAGTTGATATAAGAACCACAAGAATTTTATCGCTGTCCCAAATGAAAAGTAAGTCGGCCTTACTAGTTAAAACAACAAACACGGGATTAAAATAAATTGTATTTAATAATTCATAAGGACGAACAGAAACGCACTATTCAGGTCACATGTGTTGCTTTGTAAATCCCGATAAAGTTCAACTGTCTGAAAGCACAGGGAGGGATTGAATAGATACAGTACCGCCTAGAAGTATTGACCCCTCGGGACGAGGCAATACCTCGTCTTTGCCGCAGGTAGTGGACGCGCGGCACCGAGGTATGCAAATTTTTTTCCCTCGGTAAAACCGAGGTGCACTTTGCCGCGGGAAATTTACCGCAGGAGAAAAGACGAGGCTTGCCGCGGGAAAGAACGATGATCTGTTGCTCTTGTATAATAAGCGGAAGACTGTCAAATTTTATATCTCATGGTGTGAAGAATCGATTCTTAATGCAAGAAATTGTAATCAAAATGAGAAAGTGTGCCATTTACGTAAGGACTCAAATTTTATAATCTTTACATAATGTAAAACTGAAGACTTCTTTAAAGATACAGTGTAAGCGACAGCTTGATTATCCAGCCAACGCAACACTCGTTGTTCTCCAGGTTGTAATACTGTATGTGTGCGTGAGAAGTTATTTGTTTGGTTTTGAAAAAGGTTCAATTGTATCTCTTTTCGTCTAAGCCTGATCGACTTTATTTTATTTGGAGACCTGAAATTCAAACTTGTGCGATTGTCTTCGTTTTATCATCGCCATTTTGGTTAAAAGCAGGTATTCCTTCCACATACATTGTATTATTGTTAAACTTGTCAAATTTCAATTTTCATCGCAACATTCTTTCGAGGCATCGGAGCCTTTGTCGGTACTATTTTGAGACCAAACGTACCGACGAATAATTTAAGAACGGTTTTTTCTTTCATCGCTTTTCATCGGCAATAAATTGTTATTTCATAGCAATTGCAGCAAAATACATTTTCGCGTTGTTTTATCAGTCGTGCAATAGTCTACTTGACTTCCATAAATATTTTTTAATTGCAGCATGTTGATTACGCATGGAAAACAAATTTAAGAATAGACTGTAGTTAGTGGAGAAAAAAAGTCTCTTACTTATCTGAACGCTCATCGTTTGCATACGAATTTTAACAAATGCAAAACCAGCAAGCGAAACAAACTTTAGAACGTTCGAAGCATCTTTGCTCCAGTGCTCACGTTGCGCTTTCACGTGCAACTCTTTTCGCAGCGGGCGTCCACTCATGATAAATTTGCATAACCACGCCGATATGCACCAATGATTACCCAGAGCACGAAAACAATCTTTTCAGTTAAGATCAAATAATTTTCGACTATTTCAGGGGTTTGATATCCTGAGTTCTTTCCTTGGAGTGTTTTTCTTTTTTGTGATTTGTTACACTAAACAACCTTAGAAAGTAATACTGAAGTAGGAAACCACAAGAAGTCGTAACTTGATCACGCAAGGTTTTCGAGCCGTTCACCCTGAACATGTAAGCTTTCAGTTTGTAAATATTGTCAAAACCCTCTCCTGTTTGCAGGATATCGAAATAATAGATGAATAAATGTATGTTCCGTGCGCTGAGTTGCAAAAAACAAGCGGACATATTCTCCCATAAACTTAAATGTATAAAATGACGGCGAAGTCCATTTAAGTAGGACAAGCGTCGAACCTTCGAATGAATAGTCCACGATAAGTCTTCGAAATAATCACTGCAATCAAAATACAAATGCTTGTCGCAAAGAAGGTTTCAAATGTGGTCGGAATCTAGCTACAGTACGGATATTCTTTTCGCATGTAAAAGGAAAAGGAAACC
Source organism: Montipora foliosa (assembly GCF_036669935.1). Taxonomy (NCBI): domain Eukaryota; kingdom Metazoa; phylum Cnidaria; class Anthozoa; order Scleractinia; family Acroporidae; genus Montipora; species Montipora foliosa. The sequence goes on along the minus strand of NC_090870.1, from coordinate 23,050,038 downwards.
AAGGTGCATGATTAGCGGCTATAACCCTCTTTGCTGTTCGCAATTTTCAGCCGAAACTTGTTCAGTTTCTGTTGTTCGGTGGGATTTCAACATTACAATCTACAATAGCTTATCGAAACACAAAGTCAACAGAAACCCAACTCTACCGCGGAATTTTAATAACCGAGGGTTTACCTCGGTTGACTTTCCCGCGGCAACTTTGGAGCCTAGCCGTAAATTTTCCTCGGCAGAAAAGCGGCCTACCGCGGGAATACCGAGGGAAAGCCGCGACAGGGTGACGCGGCAATGACGCGGTAAAGGGGTCAATACTTCCAGGCGGTACTGTAGTAGGGAAAGGCTGGGGTTGTTGAATTTTTAATTAGTCGAATTATCAATAAAGATCCCTAGCTCACCTAATTAGTATGCTTAACTTTAATTAAGACGAGTCCTGTAAAAGTGTACAATCAATCACAAGTTTGACATTTCAATCACAACTATTACGTAACTATTTACGTGCCTCTTGTCAGCCTTGTTGAGAGTGTTTAATGCATCCTCAAACATAGCCTGCAGTGCAGGCGGTTTTGGTGGTTTTCATCTTTCGATCTTTCGAGTGTCTTGCCGCCATTTTGGATTCGCTGCAGACTGGGAGAATTGGGGCGAGAATGACAAACTGTCCCACGCTTGGTAAACTTTTTACCTCGCCCCAACTCTCCACTGTTTTTCTATTTCAAGATGGCGGCCTGAACATCCGATAGAAATATATATCCACTCGCGCCCGCCAAAATCCGCCTGCACTGCAGGCTATGTTTTAAGCTGTGCTCCTAACATTTTCTGCTGTGTGCCTAAAATTTTGGCAGTGCGCCTAGAAATATACACTTGGTAGCACAAGTGCTCCCAAAGCTAAAAATAAACTTTGAGCCCTGCTAGTGCGAAGATTGTTTACATTAC
>NC_090870.1:23036611-23046611 GCF_036669935.1 Montipora foliosa | reverse complement strand
AACATGCTTTTAGGAAAAATAACTGAGATCGAAAACCATTATGCTCGAGCAGTGACCAAGTTTGGAGAAGTCCAATGACTTATTTCTCCTACAACATTAAACCTGTGCAGTGCTACTTATCTTCCTTTTGATCATTTCAAAGAAATTTCCTCTACATTCAGCTTGTAAACAGGCCCTTTTGCTAGAGAAATAACCGCTAACCACCTCCACTTCGGTGAATAGTTGTTAACTAGCCACCTTTACTTCCACTTCGGTGAATAGTTGTTTTAGTATAATACTAAAACAGTGAGATAATATACAACACATTTGGATGTTTTCTTCACTTGTCACGGATGCAAATCGGGACGCCATTTTTTCCCGAGTTGCTAGGAGGTAAATAGCACAGGATATTCGGAGTTTGACGAGCCAATCAGCGCGTGAGTTGAACGCTATCCACTGTTTTAGTATATACATACTAACAATGGATATCCAGAGTTTGAGTAGCCAATCAGCGCGCATGTTCAACGCCATCCACTGTTTCAGTATATACTAAATAATATTATTTCTGTCTTTGATAGCATCAGAGACAACAATCCATTGTAGTTATCGTAAAATGATTTCTCTAGTTTATGAAATTAATTACAGAAAGATATCCAATTATGTTAAAAATGAACCAGAAACAAAATTATACCACAACATATGCAATGATGAACATGATGAACATATCCCATTGATGATGATCTGGAATAAGAATCTTCTCTCTGATCATGCACAGACAGTGTACTGAATTTAGGGATGCTATGAACCATTTTTAGGAGGCCTTACTAAGGAAGAGATAATTTCCTTGTGTGAAGTTATCATTATGGTAATCATCAGTCAAATGTACAGTTGTACATGTACAGGTATTTGAAAATTAATAGTTTTCATGTGGTAAGGTTACTTAACTAGGGGGCCCTTTAAGTGAATCAGTTTTGTCCATTTGTATTTTTTTTTCATTTTAGACTTTCATGTGTATGCATGGGGAAACAATTCAATGGGGCAGTGTGGTCAAGGTCATTGCAACACACCCATCACAAAACCAGCAAAAGTGGGTGGACTAGATGGAGCATCTGTTCATCAGATTGTGGCTGGTACTTCTCACAGCTTGGCTTGGACTGCTCTACCATCAGAAAGGTAAGGTGTTTGCAGTATAATAATATTATAGCAGCAAAATATTTGTTTCCTTTTTGATTACGTTGTGTATTTCATGTACACAGGTAATGTTATAAAGGAATTAAATCATGACTGGGGACTCCAAAAAGTGATTGTTAGGCATAATAACAAAGTGGTTGGATTAATGAGGTTTCCAGATAAGAAAACAAGTGAACTTTTGTTTGGGCAACAAAAAAGTGGTCGTAATAAAAGGGTCGTCATATTAACAAGGAGGTCGTAAGGCAGGGTTACACTGTACTCAATATTTCTTATTTTGTCTACCATTTTAAGTAATTCTCCTAAGTGGAAGTCAAGGTCTAAAGTACACAGGTCTCTTGCATGTCAAGGAAGAGAGTTTGTGCAATTGCTTAATATTATTCTTTGTTGCCTCTGACAGACGAATGATCTCTTGGCACCGTCCTTATTGTGTGGATTTGAGTGAATCAACTTTTGGAGTTCTGAAGACTTTCTTAGAAAATACCATGCTTGGAATACTTCAAGAACATCTCCCAGCTCCATTTTGCAGCACAAGGTATCGAAGAAGATGTTTCTTTCTTCTCTTTAGCCTACAACATTAAGGGAACGCATCCAAATATCAATTCCTATCAACTGACTTTTTTCTGATTACGTGAAATGTTTGAGCCAATTTTATTGTTCATTGGGCTGTGGTTACCGTAATTATTTTGTCATGAGAAGAAACAGCAGATTATTAAAAAATGAGAAACTGAAAGACAGAGCGATATGAACTATTTATGTACGATATCTCAGAATGGCCTGTAATAACTTAATGGGTTCATTTTAACCCAAAAAGGCAAATCTTTGGAGGCAATCAAAATACATTTGTATTAGCGCAAAAGTTTCAAAAGAGAAGGGAACATACATGTCAAAATCAGTCTATCCTTTACAATGTTATTCATTTAGCCACAGCAGCCATCAGTTTCAGAGAGCGAACTTGTACCATCTGAGAGTCAGGCAAGTTGTGAAATTGAGTGCAAATGAATTAACGAAAGCTACATGTATGAAAGAGTCTTTCGACGGTTTCAGTCTGCTCGTTTTTCGGTTTGCTGCTTCTAAAATACTGGAACACCCTAAATTATGAACTTAAAACTGCATCTAGTACAGCATACTTCAGGAATAACATCAAACCTTACATGCTTCTCTAAGATTAACGCCTAATTTTCATGCTGTTGTTCTTATTCCAATTTTACATACCTCATCTCCTTCTGGATCAATTGTTTTTTTTTATAATGTACCATAAAATTTTATTATCTTACCAATCTTAACTATTATTTTACTGTATTATATTAATTTTTTTTTCATATTTGCTCGGAGATACATGTACTAACATTATGTTATGCTGCTCTAAATCCAAGTTTTAATAAAGTTCACTGCACTACTACAGTGAACATGCACTACTGCATGGCTAAATAAAGGGTACTGTATTGGCTAATGGTTCTTGATTTTTATAACCCCGGCTCGTAAGTGCTGTGTCTAGGACTGGGGACGATAATGCACTTTTGTTCTGGTGCTAACATGCATTTATTGCTGTCACTTTTGGCAGTGGCTGATGCCAGGTAAAGTGAATAAATGTCCAACTGTCAGATTGTTTTCCCAGATGAACACACACCTTGACTCAAAGCGAAAATTTTCCTTGGTGTTTAGAGAGTGCGCAAGCAAAGCAATGCTTAATTAATTAGGCTAGGTCACGCAATTTTAGGCAATTTCAGCACTAATCGAATGGTCGTAGAATTAACTAAAATATCAAAATAACTGTTCAAAACTATAGAAAAACTCTAACAAAACACCGGGAAGCCAAGAAGGGACATGGATGGACAAAACTGGAGAGGATTGAAATGGATTGATTTCGGTAAATTTGAAAAACGTCGGCCCACCTTTTTTCAAATTTATATCAGTTTATATCAAAATGTCATTTACACAGCTGGACGATCATTCTCAGTAGTTATGTGGCCTTGTTTTTGCAAATGAAAGACTCTTGCTCTGCCAATTTGACGTTTAGAGCTCCTAATTAACAAAATTGAACAAAATTACCTAAAATAGCGTGACCTAGCCCCTTTAAGCTTTTTGATAGAATGAAGGACTTGACAAGGTTTAGGTACAAATACACAAAATAAAATTGTTTTATAAATGACTCCTTCATCATGTGGCTTTGTGACACGTTTACAAGGTCCCGCAGTTTCATGATATTATCAGCTAAACACATGATGACCCATATCTGCATCGGAATGTAATACATTAAGCTCCGATTGAATTGGTGAAGGTATTATCAACATCAGAAACGGCAACAAGAGACCACAAACCGGTACCGATTCCGAACCATTGGAAATTAAACGGGTCCATTTCTGATAGTTGGGTTCCCAACTGATATTTGGATGTGTTCCCTAACAGAAATTACGGAATTAGTGATACATTTTAGTCACTGTTGTAGGTAATGGTATTTGCAAACTTTACATGACTTGTGTACATACATGGATTTTGATAGGAGATCCTTAAAAATTGGATGAGCTCATGCATTTGCTTGCTATCCTGATTGCTCATTTTTTGCAGAACTACATTTTGTGTAAAGGAATGCATCAGGTCACACTGATTCCGATCACTTTCTCTGTTAATTTTTTTTTGCTTTTATGATATTATGGCTCATTTTTCAGATCAGTGGTTCCTCTCTTTAAACAGAAGAAACAACCATGTTGCAGCACATACTTGAAACTCCAAATGGCAATTTCCTTTTGAAGTTATTTAATTTGTTTTGATTAACTGATAAAAGTACATAATTATCATGATAGCCTTTTTGTTTGTCTGTACGTTCCTGACTTTTGTTTTTTTCATTTTATTGTTGTCGCAGGGAATGTCACCAATTTATGTTACTGTGTCTTGAGCTTCTGTCAGTTCATCTGACACTTGCCAGTGCTGCAGGTGCTCCTGCCAGCGTGCTGGGTCAACATGCCCAGCCCCTGAGACAGCTTCTGTTTAAGCTGTTAGATGCTACTGTATCAGATGACTTGCAAGAGGTAAGAAAGACATTGGTGTTGCAACATTGTAAGCACTGACTGGCATGGGAAAATCTGCAGCTGTATCTCACTCCAGGAATTGTCTTGGAAAGTCAGAAAAGATTTGCTTTATTGGGACAACAAGTAAAATAAAATTTATAAGAGTTGGAATTCACTGCATAATGTTGCTGAGTTAACTGCGGTGGTCTCCAACGACTATGTATTTCAATTTCCACAGTTCAAGTTTAATTTTCTTGCATCTAAAGTTATTGTATTTGTTTCACCCATTATGGGATGTAACCTGAACTCACCAGTGACCAGTGCTCAGTTGGCTCAATAGCTTAGTTGCTAGAGTAGTGCAGTGCAATCTCATGGTCATGTGTTTAAGTCCTGCTCATGCCTGGATTTTTTTCAGGCTTTCTTGGTTTGCAAGTGCTTTTTGAAACTTACTGAGTTTATTGTGATGATCCCCAACTCTGTCTTTATATATCTGCAGTTCAAATACATACTCTACTGTTAAGATTTATTTAAAATTATTAAAATCGGTTTAGTTAGGCTACCAGTATTCGTCTTAAGATTGGAAGACCCTCTGTTCAAGACCCATTCTGGTCACTATCCGAAGGTGGTCCTTGTAGTTGCTAGTTCAACCTCACATCAGCAGCTAGCACTTGTAGAATAGGCTACTGGTTTGCCTTTTACCATTTGTTTTTCTACCTTATACATGTAATTTCTCCTGCTTTTACAATATGTTATGAAAGCGATCAGGGAGTCATGATAATAGAAGTAGCTCAGGGAAATCCTCAGTCACTAGAGTTAGCAGTGTCATATCTGTAAAAAAGGAAAATAAATTAAAGAGGGGCATGAGTAAGTTTTCAATGTTAAGACAATTTCAAGGTTCTAAGTACACCTTTCTTCCAAATTTTGTGTGTGCAAAACGTCTTGTATAAATTGCTGCTTTTTTGTTGTGATTTGGTTAAATCCTTGACTTTCTGAGTGTGCCTTTTTGACATGTTGAAAATCTTTCAAATATCTTGCCAAGGCTGTGCTCTACGGAAAATTTCGGGGAGCCCTTTTCCCAAGCATTTCAGCTGGGGTGCGGCCAACCCTCCAAGTTGGTCGCCCAAATTAATTAATTACGGTAGTTATTTAATTAATTATCTAAGATCAACAATGCAGCATGATCTTCATCCATCTCGCTCTCAACAAAACATTGCTGCTACTGCTCTGGTGATCGTCGAACTCACTAGTGCAAGAAAAACCCGCAACCCGTCATATTTTTCACGCCATACTTGAGAAAGACGAGAAAAGTGGCAATGCGACCGATATTTTTCAGGTTTAAAAGTGAAAAAGTAAAGATTGTGGCAGGTTTAGGTAAAGACATTTGGGTCTAATACAGGTAAACCTTTTTAAGGACGGTGCCTACTAATTAAAGATATTTTTGCCCAGGTATGTGATTATGCAGGTAATGTAGATCATAACAAGTGTTATTGAAATGCAAAAAGAAAATTGGGGGTAACCACGCATTTTTCAAAGACAATTCATGAATAATATTTGTAAAAAGCTTTAAAATACAAAGCAATGTATGGCGTTCTTTCTCAAATTGAAGCTTAATTATCTCTCAAAAATGCATGGTTACGCCCAATTTTCTTTTGGGATACCAAGAGTACCTTCTAAGATCTATTTTCTCCGGATTGTTGTAAACCGCGCAAAAATGTCCTTGTATTAGTAGGCATCACCGATAGGAAATCCAAATATCTCGAGATGCGCAGAACGTACATGTATGCTCAATAACAATAGTAGCCACCGTCCTTAATGGTTAGTTGGGTTGAAGCTTTTGTGAAAACTGCCATGAAACCAGACAATGAAAGCATGCACCACGGCCCAAAAGCTATCAATTTCTTTTGAGCAAGTCATCTTGATCTGGACGAAAATAATCGCTACAGCACAGAACTAAAGTATTTTTTCCTTATGTTACTGTATCAGTAAAATGTTTAGTGGAATGAGCTTTTTGTGGATTAGGTCGAAGCGCCAGTCACAGACAGCATTATTTGTTTAGGGCACGCAATGATTTGTCACTACACCAAAGACAACGTGGGATTGCTCTGTTTCTAAAACAACAACAAATAAAATAATTGATCTGCGAGACACTGACAAATCACAATATTTTGGGATAACTGAGGTCAATAATTATTTTATCATTCGATGATTGAAAACACTTATTTGTAGACAGTTATTTGCAGGTCATGTGGTGGGCTCTCGGCCAATGAAAAGGAAGGAAAAACTCGAAAACAGCAAACCAGCAAAGTGTTGTTAGCAAAATCATATGAATACTCGCCTTTTTGAAGAATTACCAGGCCTTTTATTCCATTGCTGATGTTTTTCCTTCTCTTTGGAACGGTTAGTAAGCGAAAATGTGCATTTTATGAGGTAAAATCCAACGTTTCGTCGCGCCGTTGACAGTTTCAGTACGGAACAGATTTTCGGACCGTGGTCCGTATCGTAAAAAGCTGGACCGGCTACGAGCACACAATTAGCCAATCAGATTCAAGGATTTAGGATTCTGGCCCGCTAAGATGCTTCAGAATCAAAATTAATGTTGTTTATTTGTGCACTTTAAGAACTTCTCTAATTCTTATAATAAAATATAATATTTATTTATTATGTGAACATAATAGGTTTTGTTATCTCCATGTTTATTGGTTGAAAGTAGAAGTTGTGTTTGATTGTGCAACTTTATCACAGACTTAAGTACCAGTCTGTAATCACGTTTCTATTGCCTAATAGATCTTGAGTGCTGTACAATGATGCATGTGTTTTTCCCCTTTCAGTTTTCAGAGGCTGTCAATGAAGCTCTGTCAGTTGGTGCATCATTGCTATTGCCACCTTTACCTGAAAGAATGGAATTTCTACACTCTTTACTTCCAGAAGCACCAGACAAGTGGAATTCACTAACAGTGGGGGAGGTGAGTTGTTGTCTGTTAAAAATTAAGAACTTCTGTGGTGGGCTCGTGTTTAAAGTAATAGTTTCTTCTCTTCTGTCATAGATCATCCAGGCATCATGCAATCTTATCAGTGAGATTCAAAATTAAAAATCTTCTAAAGATATGCCAAAAAGCAGCTCTAAACAAATCAAAAATAAACACTCAGCTTTAAGTTTATATCCCTCCAATTTTCGACTTTAAGGACTGCGTGGCCACCAGTGTGGTCCATACCACAGCTATGTATGTCAAACCTGGATTGAAACCACCAAGAAATGCTGGAAAAAATATTTTACAACCGTTTTCCACCTGAACACGAAAAGAGTCAACTGTTGAGAGCTTTTGTTGATGTGGTATGGCCGTGCAGCCTTGTGGAGCCACAAAAATGTTAAGCAGTTAACAAGGCATGACCCTGCGATCCAATCGAAACCGGTCAGTGGTCAAAAAACAGCTGAGTTCTGTGAGCTTCAACTTGAGCCCTTAATATGGTCGCATGATACCTTGTTTTGACAGGTGTCAATTGACCATAACATGGATGTGCAATATCAAAGATGTACACTGTAAACTAGCTGGAGTGTCAGCTGGAGTATGGCTGCGATATGGTCAGGTGATACTGGTCACATTGGCATACATGGAGGAGTGGATGGTCATACGGTCGTCGCGGTGACCAAAACAAATTTTCTCGCACAGATGAGTCACCATATTTTCTTATCCATGGTACTGTGCCAATGCGTGGCTGCAGAAATTTTAGCTCTTGAAGTGTTTTAACTTTAGCGCTTGATAGTGCTTTTATCTTAAATATTTCTCTCCAAATTTTAACTCTTAAATTGGTCTGCTTTTCGAACAACACACTGGTATACCCGGGAAATACATTGCTTTTACTGAGAAACTGGAGAGCTTCAAACTTGGCGCAACTTAATGGGGCAGTGATTCGTCCAGTTCCAGAAGATGTACCTGGCAAAGGCTCTCATCCTATAACCCTCTGGCTCCTGCAAGAGAACAGTGAGGTTGGAATCATTTGAGAAACAGAAGATCTATTACAAGAATATGTCATACAGCTGCTGGGGAATCTAAACAACCAAAGGTAGCCTCTCTCTGTGTGCGTCTACACCAGAACGTCACTTTAAGGAAAATGTTACTTCTGAGACAGGATTCCAACAACTGTGGGTACAAATTAAGCTAAAGTAGTTAAAATCCATAATGCTCTGTGTAGTGTTTCGACAAGTGTCCTGTTTGTTGATGATTGTATGGATAAATACTTTCAGGCACTAACATTTGGGAAGAACATCATCGTTGCTGCTGATCTGAACTGTGACATGTTAACATGTTAAAACCGTGTTCCTCAGAAGCTGTAGCATTACGAGGTCTGTGCGATAGCGTGAACCTCTCACAGTTGGTCAAGGAGCCGACTTGCGTGACTGAAAGTTCGTCCATAATTGACATGATTATGACCTCCAGTACCGATCTTGTGGAGAGGAGCAGTGTGATGAAATCTCACAACAGTGACCATTATCTGGTGTATGCTTCATTAAAACTGAAAGTCCCCAAACCTCCTCCTTGCTTCGTGAAAGTAAGGACTTACCAGAATTACGACAGCCAGCATTTTTGTCTCTGATCTCAAGCGATGCAGGCTCGTTGCATGGATTTCCCTGTGGACTGGGAACTGTATTGATTGTGACTTCAGACAAGTGGTTTAGACCACTAAGGCGGAACAAGAATACATTATATTAAATAAAGGAATGGAAGGATGTTGGAATCCCAGCTCTCAGTGGAAATTGATAAGGAACTACGAGAGGAGACTATGCAGCAAGTATATACGAGGGAAGTAAAGGAGGTCGCAGAGGAGTTGTGTCTGCTGGCGCCAAAGCATCAGAGGCGTCTAAAGCCTTGATTGATAATCATGAGCTGTCTCCACCGACCGGCATTACTAGTGGACATTGCGTTCCAGTTTCAACACAGATGGAAATTTGATCATAATTATAACACCGTTATTAAGAGAATTAAGGTGGCTTCTCGTGAGCAGCTACCTGAAGTACACACTTGGAGTTCAAGTATTCAAGTGTGTTAAGGGGCTCTCCCCTAGTTATCGTTCTGATAGATTTAGACTAGTGCATTCGTTCATGACTGTAACATTAGATACAAGGACAACCTTAATATCCCAGTCTGCTTCAGGGCAGCACACCTTTTTTATACTGCACAACAAATTTGTGGAACTCTCTTCCACATGCTCTTATCAATAGTGCTACAACAAGTTGCAAAATTGTTGAGATGCTTTCATTAAAAGCTACTGAATTTCTAGCTTCCAATACCTGCCGTATCTAGAATTTCAACCTTTCCCACTTCCCTTCCTCTCTCCCTTTTTCAATGTTGACTGTTTAAGATTGCAACAATTTTTTTGTCTGGCTAGCAACACTGATAAGGTGGGGGGGGGGGGGGGAAGGGGGAGCTGCAGTGGAGAGATAATAGGTAAACTAATAACGCCTTAAGAAGGTGAAGTGTCTACACTATTTTCGCAACTTGAATCCTATAGGGAAAATTTTCAAGGTAGAAAAGCAGGAACTAAAGGAACAATCGTTAGATATCTGATAAGCTCTGAAACGGTTCAGAAGTTTGCACGCGAAGTGCAAAGCACATTGTACCAAACACGAAACGATATTAATTTTTGACATACGATGGCATCGATTTTCAAGAGTGTGGACTTATCATCGCTAACAGAATACTCTGTACCAAATACGAACGCGAGCAAAGTCTTTGGCACCACAGATCTGATGCTCCTAAAGTTGCACATTGCAAGTATTATTGAACGCAATATCATTTATTGTGTTCCTTGGTGACGTCAATGGGGAT
>NC_090870.1:23021611-23024111 GCF_036669935.1 Montipora foliosa | reverse complement strand
TTAATAATGTATAAGCGAATTAATGGGCATTTGCCGAATTATCTAAGTGAACACTTAATTTTGAATAATGAGCGGCACTCCCGCAACACTAGATACTCAAGCATTAATGCTGTTTGTCCTAAATATATAAGAGAAACAGAGAGCGGACGGTCTTTCGCTGTTTCGGCAACAAGACTGTGGAATAGTATACCAGTTGAAATTAGGAAACTAGGTTCTGTAGCATGTTTTAAAAAGAACATGTTTGCCAAGATTTTTAACGAACAACAATGTTTGCATCATTTCATCATTTGATCGAATCTTGTATTATTTTAAATGTTTATATATTTTAGCTTACAATGTTTGTTAGATTGTAAATAGTTGTGTATTTTGTGAGGGCCACAAGTTTATTAGCCTTTGCCTATTAAGTGTTTCCCTCTTTAAATAAAGGCTTTACTTACTTACTTACTTACTTACTTACTTATTTACAGTCCCTGTGGTATGACATCATAGACTTCCTGTTTTACCGAGAATGTGAATATTATATTTAAAGGCATTTCAACTTTGCTGACAAACTTTACTCATAAACTTTACTAATTAAATTTTTTCGCTTTGTAACAGATTCTAAAAGCAGATTTTGAAAACAAATTCTAAAAACAAATTCTAAAAACAAATTTTGCAAACAATTAATATATTAAATCAAATTTTGTATAAAGTATTTATAACAGTTTTTGTGAATAGATTTTAGAACAACATTATTTTACAAACAGATTTTGTGAATAGTATTATTTTTTCAGCCTAACTTCATGCTTCGCTTGTGTCCAGCATTGGATAACATTTGTTGAAAAAAGGAAAACAATATTTCCTCAAGGCTCCGCATTTTCTCTGTATTTGTTTTCAAAATTTTTATTCAATATTTTTATTCAGCAAGAATTTCAAATTTGTATAATTATATATTTGATTTCAGATTAGTAATTTGAGGAAAAATTTTTGAATTTTTTCATGGGTCAATTTATTTTCGAGGCCCCCAAATTTTCAGTATTTGTTTTCAAATTTTGAATTTTTACGCTGGTACTCCCAACTCCTATACTACTATTATCATGCTACTGTTCCTTCAAATTGTTGCATTTTCATTGCAAACTGACTGGTCTAGCTGAACAGTTCTAACAAAAGGAAAGTGCCTTAATATTCTGTGAAGGAACAATTTAACCTGTAAGTACTCTGTGGAAATCAACTTTAGAGAGACAGTTTGTCTGTTCTTCCCAGACTGTTTTCGTGTAGTTCCACCGTTTTCTCAGTATGCCTGAAACTGAGAAGAATTATTGGTTGAATTGTTTATTCTTATAGAGACTTTGCTGCCCAGTAATTTTCCTGACAAAGTTATGAAATTGTTTAAGGCTTAGGGTTTTAAATCCGGTAGAAATTTAATTTTTCCTTGAAGTTCATTTCCCTTTCGATTTAAGGCTGTGATTTGGGTTTTCATTTTGACTCCTTTACAGTTTTTTTTCTCAGCTTACATAAATGTACATGTACATCAGGTAACAGGCCAGGACTTAAGTAACAGCTTTCACAAAACGTTAACATGCATTTTTTCTCTTTCTTTTTGGTAGAGTGATCATGCCTGTAAAGTACTTCATAATCATTTATCATTGGTACTTTCTTGTTCTGGTGATGTAATGGACCAAGCCCACAGACTGCTCGCAAAGTACACAGGATCTGTAGCAAGTCAAATCAGGGACAAACTTCAAGGTATTATTATTGAGAGGCTCATTTGTCATTTTCTCTATATTTATTTAGACTGTGTTGTTTTTTAATGATTAACTTTCGACCTTGAGTTAGGGTGCAGGGACAGTGCAGTGGTGAGAGCATGCACCTCCCTCCAATGTGGCCTGTGTTCGATTCCCAGACTCGGCGTCATATGTGGGTTGAGTTTGTTGGGTCTCTACCCTGCTCTGAGGGGTTTTTCTCTGGGTAGTCTGGTTTTCCCCGGTCCTCAAAAAACAAAGTTGATTTGATTTCATTTTACAGTGTCCCCAATTAGTGCCCCAACGCCAGAAGATCAGACACTTAAATAAGTTCCTTTCCTTTTTTTCCTCACTATGTTTGATGTGGTCACGTTTTTTTTTAATTTTCATTTAAGGGCTGTAATGATGATGCAGACAAATGTCACAATGTGCTTGTCTTACAGTATACAGTACCTTGTGAACTAGTGTGGTTTATAAAAACCCCATGCACCAGAGCATTGTTGATCAGTGGCTGTGAGAAACTATTTGCTAAAAAGGAGTACAGGTAGTGAAGCTTGAGTGATGCAAAGAGTTTCTCACAGTGCAGTGAGAAACTTAATATGCATTTTTTAAAAATGGGGCTTAATGGGGATTTGAACCTGTGACTGTGATTGCTGTAATACATTTAACTGTATATGAAATATCATTGTGGACTGCAGCTGCACAGTTGAAAATACATGTATTGATGTTGGAGCAATCATCATAGTGAAATAAGCAACAGATGCAGTTGATATGGAAGG
>NC_090870.1:23004111-23014111 GCF_036669935.1 Montipora foliosa | reverse complement strand
TACAGGACGGCACAGATATAAAGGTACTTTGTGTGTCAACAATAAATGAATATTCGGAGGGTGGTTTAAAAAATGATTGACTTAGAGTGTGTGGTGAAGTCAGATGGTCAAAAAGAATTTTCAATAATAATGATGGAATATGGAAAAGATACCGGTATTTGCGACACAAATTACACCCCTTCGGTGGCTTTTTCTTCATGAATTGTAATTATGATATTAAAGACTATGTAATTTGTTCTCAGTTTTACCACGAACTCCTGTTACGGTGGTCAGAATTTCGTGAAACTTTTCCTTCAGAAAAAAATTAGGAAAATATGATTTGGAATAATAGAGAAATATGAATAGATAAAATTATACCAGTGTTTTACAAAAATTACTTTTATTCTGGAGTTGTTTACACGCATAATCTATTATTAGACCTTGACAACAGACAATCTTACAGCAAGCTCTCCTAAGTAATAAGGAAAACTAACTTTCTGACAAGAAGTTGTCTCTCATTATGTCATATTAATTATTTTGTTTACTTTTCATTGCATTTGAAGTGACATGGTTTTTGTATCTTTTTATTATTATTATTAATATTATAGTTATTTAGTTATTTATTTATTCTTTGCATTATTGTTTTCCTTGTGTTTGCCCGTCTTTTATCTTTATATTTGTGCCTTCCTGAATCGACATTTTCCTTTATACATAAAATTGTGGATAACGTTATCCACCAAATAAATCGCTATCCAGCAGATAAACACTAGCAAAACCAATGAAGTTATCCAGTGGATAGTGATTTATCCAATGGATAGCACTATCCACCCTTCAAACAACTGGGGCCTGTAGATTAGCTTCATAGTTATTTTGCTATGGGGCATTGTACCTTTCTTAAGTCTACATGTATTACTTATTTCCTGTACAAATAGCTTTTTGTTGTTGTTGTGTTCTGGACTGATTTTGAGTCTTTTTGGTATTTTTTTATAAATTCAACGAGCACACCTTTCGCTGGAAAAAGTTTTATATGGAATAATAATGCAACAATACCCTTTATTTAATTTACTTAATTACTTCATTATAAGTGGAAAATTGTTTTTGTGGGACTGCAGAAGATGCCAAATTAATCTAGATATAACTGGCCTTGGAACAAAATTGTTCTCAAATACAAAACAATAATAAATTAATGTAAACACGAAGGACTATTTTCAAAAGAAATTGGTGCTCACACCAACTCAATAAATCTATTTGTCTGTTGTTCAATAATTGTTGCTGTTGTTGTTTTGTGCTCTTGGTCTCAATTTTCTTTTTTTACCCTGGCCTTCTTGTATATTTTTAAAGCGAGTCAGTGACTACACATAGGGTACATGTACTTACAGGGTATAATTGTAAACCTTTTTTGATCTTTAACATAAGAGCCAACTTCAATCTGTAATTTTCAGAGAGTCCATAATTATTAAAGAAAAAACAAACAGTTATGGTCTTAATTATTATTTTTTTTTAAAAGAGCTTTTTTGTCTCAGAATTATTTTTTTTAGAGTGAAGGTTGATGTGTGGTTTGTATAGCACCTGATAATGTTATTGTTATTCGTTTTCTCATTTTCTGCGGTATTAGGAGTTGACTGCTCCTCTGACCATGCTTTTGTGGATTCCTGTAAAGCAGTGTTACAACGTTGCATCTTCCTTCTCCTTGGTGTCCAAACTTCATTTCCAGTTGACCAGGAAAAATTAGCTTTTCTTCAAAATTTAAACAAAGAATCATCAAGCACTTCATTGTTTTGGGATGTGGGCAGTGGCTTAGACAGTGCAACAAACACAGCTACAGACACGCCATCTTCAAGTAGCATAAGCAGTCAAGTATGACATTAAGCAATAGTCTTTTACTATCACGTAAAATACATGACATGTAAAAGAAAACCAGAAATGTCACAGGCAATATTTTTCCATTGTTGATAGCTTAAAGTGCCCCTGTGATCAAAAAAACAACTTCCTTTTTTCCTTCAGATTTTGAAAGTGTGTTTGCTTAACACCTGACTGGCAAAATTTTGAGCTTTGATTTTTATCCAAAGGCCGTTTACTTTGAGTGTAAGTTTTGGATTTCACGGTCTGCCATTACTCACGTTCAAAACTGACCGATTAAGAAACTAGTAATTATATAATAATTTTATTGCTTTATGCATTAGTTTCATAATTTATCTGTAAGTGAGTTTTTTGGGTACTTTGGTAGTTTATAATAAAATTTTGGTTTGATCACACCAGGAGTCTCATGAGTGGGAGAAAGGAAGGAGGTTCTCTCTTCTCTCTATTTTGATTACATTGCCCTTATTTTATCAGTAGTTTTTTGGGCAGCTTATTGAATATACCAAGCACTGTTTTTTTTCCAGTGGAATTGGTTGTAAATAATAATTTATCAACACAACTAGGAATATCCACTGTATACACTGTAAGTCCATGCATTAGGTTTGTTGCTGAAAATAAAGTGCTTGTTACTAACAGAAAACTTGTGGTCAGGCACACTGCTATACTCCAATCTGAAGGTCCCTAATTCTCATTTGTGTTTTCTTGAAAGGATGAAGATTCTAATGAAGGACTGCCATCTGAAGGTGTAGTATTTTGAAAGAGTCATTTGCCCTTTATTATTGGTTTCTTGCATACCGGGTGTGATCCATTCGGACAAACATTTTGGTTTGCGTTTTCAAAATTTCCAGCCGTCAAATGGAACAGTAAAATCCTGGTAATTCCAACATTTCAGAAAAATGGTCAACTTCGAGAGGTTGGCCAAAATTTTCGAAATGAATGATCCGAAAATTGCTGTTCCGTTTGATTCTGAATCGAAAATTCTGATAATTTTTTCCCCAAAGGTATCGCGCCCCGAGGAAATTTCCGGAATTTCCAATATTTCGGGAAAATGGAAAACCTCGATATGTTGACCAAAATTCTCGAAATAAACGTTTTGGAAAAGACTTGCATTTTATTCTAGGCCGAAAATTGTGGAATTTTTGCCCAAACGGATCGTGCCCACTATCTTTTGGAATACTGACACAGTGACATCACTAGCTGCTTACATTTCCCCTTTTGTTCCAATCATCATTCTCAAGGCCATTATGCAAAACCATCGACATTCACTGCACAGCCTCAAGGGTACATGGTCACTCTCAGTAAAACATTACAATTTATTGTCTTTCTAAAATCCAGAGGAGAAATAAGGCCTTACTGTCAGATAACGTCTTTGTTTTTTGGAAACATAATAATTAACCAATAAAGATGTCAGTGCTTAGACAATACCTTGATCTGTTTTCTGTGATAGTCCACCTAGGCCGCAAACGAGGAAACATTGTTGGGGAAACACAGGTTTCCTGAAATGCCTCCTCGCCGCGCAACCAAGGAAACATTTGCTGAGGAAGCAAATTTTGCTTCGCAACAAATGTTTCCAGGGGTGGAAAACGGGGAAGCATTTCCTTCCGCAACATTGTTTCCTTGTTTGCGGACACTTCTGCACTCAGGATTTACCACTAAAAAAAAAACCCATCACATCTTGTTATTTTAATGTGTCAAGAATAACAGGTGTATCTCTTCAATGGTTGAAGTTTAGTTCAAGCATTTTGTTTTTAACTCATTAAAGAAAGCAGCATATTTTGTGCAAACAGGATACCTGCCAAAAGTTGACTCCATGAAGGAAGTGTTGCGACATGTGCGCTTGGCGAGAGTGAAAACCTCCACCCAATGCAGACAGAGCAAAGTCGGTGGGAAAGACTCAGTTGTGAAAACGATGGCAACAAATGTGATATCATTTATAGCCGAGGGAATGCAAAGCAATGAAACACACAATGAAGTGCAGAACACTCATGTTCAGTTCCGTTCATCTCCACCGGCTGTGGCTGCCGCCATGGGAAATCAACACATCAGGGCCCAAGTTAGTTATTAAAGTTTGTCTTGATCTGTTTATGTAAACAATGTTGGAATGATTGGCTGACATGATAAATCAATAAGCTATCGAAGTCTATTAATATCATTATACAGTACTGCTGTACTGTTTGCAACCTGGGGTAAACCTCTTGAAGGAAGAAGACTTCAAGTGGTAATTCCTTCTGAACTTTCCTTGCATACAATGCAGAAAATCGTACATGCTGAATCAACGACTCCTCACAGGATCCTTTCAGGATCAATGAAACATAGCAATGATGTAACAGAACAGAATAAAGTTTAAGAATCCCGAGCCATTTGGCCATTTACAGGCACATCCAAGAAATAATTAACTGAGGTCTGCCTGGTAACAACTTCAGCTTTACCTTTAGCTACTTCTACAGTCTACTACTACAGTAGTCTTGAAGCCGGGATCTTGATGCAGACATTCTTGGCCACACTACCTCCTTTACTTGCCTCCTTTTCGTTACTTATAGCTCTCTGAACAACAATCTAACAATAAATATTCCAATGATCTATCATTCTCCTTTCCACATGATCTGCATTGTGTTGTGGGGAAGGAAGGCTGTTGTTGTTCTGAAATGAATTCTTTTTGGTCATAGGCAAGATTAAGTGCACTGAAACAAATTCTTGCTCTCCTTCATTCTGGAGAATGCAACCTTTCTGGAGCATTGGAGGAATCTTGTGGCTCCACTCTTAACCTGAACGATCTTTTGATATCAGCTCAGCTACAATTGCTTCTGGGCACTCTTGGTCCAGAGGTAATGCAGGTGTCAACACAACTAAGGGAGAGTGAAGGCTTTCTGCTCTGTCATTACCAGGTTTGCATGTTTCCCTAAATGTTTTGGTTTTAAGTCAAGGGTGTTTTCTCTTTGAATACCATACGCAACATTGAAAAATAAAACAATAATGTAAGAATAATTATTGCTGCTGTCTACATCCCAACAGGATGACATAAAAGCCACCAGTAGGAAACTTCAGGATGAGATTCAAGAAGCAGTGCATTGTTTGTATCAAAGCCTAGTGGCAATCCTGCAGAAAACAAATGATTCAGCATTTGGAAAAGGTTTTTTTTTTTCATCTAATTGTTGTAAATTGTTTCTGGTTTGCATTGTAATGTCTTTTCAAATTGATACAAGGCTGGTGTAGTTACATGTAGGTTGTTTCGTTCCATTGACAATCTTTGAGCATAAAAATGAACGTTGGAAAGTAGAGGAAACAGCTAGCATTGTAATTTTGGAGGTGCCATTTTATGGAGGGACCAATATTAACTGTGCAACTCCCTCTTAAATGTGTTTTGAAAACTCAAATTGCCGTGTCTTCCTTTAAAATGAAGATACAATCTCTGTCCTCTTCTCTGTCCTCTTTTCCAATATAATTATGATTGTTTGAGTACTGACCCTGTAGACATTGTGTCATTATGATACAAGAACTGATGCACTAGTTGATTTTTATAACCAAAATAATGTCACATTCCTGTCATCCGTTGACCTCGCCAAGTTCGACCTACTTGTACCTACGCGGACAAAATTTTGTCTATGGATAGTGTTGTCCACCTTTTGAAAAACTGGGGCCAGGGCAGTTCTTCTTTGGTCGACATAAGAATAACAATGCACAACTTCAGCAAGTTTCTCAGAAGACTGTTGCGCCAGCAATGGCAGTTTTGTTTACTTTATAATAATGTCACGCTAAAATTATTGTATCTACAAGTGTGACCCTACCGTTAAACGCATTGTTTTAATTATCTTGGAGAAGTTCGGATGTCATCAACATCTTGGGACATTTCAGAAATTACTTTTCTCAAGTGTGACCCGGGCCTTACAAAAGTTGTTTTGTTTCAGGTGCTTGTGAACGTCAACAGCTCCTTACAATATTTGCTTTGAGCAACAAATACCAGCCATCAGACGTTGCTTTAGCTATCTCATCACAGCTTCATTCCATTGTTTTTCAAATGAGTCAAGGGAGCCTTCTCACCATCCAACCTTGTCCATACCAAAAAACATCTTTAGCGAATATTTCCCAGCTACCAACTATCCTTCAGGTGGCCTCATTTAGACTACTGCAACTGATTGCTGTAACGACTGGGTCAGTTACTTGTTAATTTTGTTGTCATTTGTAATTTGCAATGGTTTTAGCATAAGAACTTTTAAGGACGGTGCCCAATAATTCAAAGGTATTTTTGCCCAGGTTTATGATTGCGCAGAAAATGTAGATCTTAACAAGTGTTATTGAATGCATTTTGCAAAGATATTTGATAAATAATATTTGTAAAAAGCTTTAAAATACAAAGCAATGTATGGCGTTCTTTCTCAAATTGAAGCTTAATTATCTCTCAAAAATGCGTGGTTACCCCCAATTTTCTCTTTGGATACCAAGAGTACTTACCAAGATCTACTATTTCCGGATAGTTTTAAACCGCGCAAAAATATCCCTGTAATAAGCACCACCCATAGGAAATCCGAGTATCTCGAGGTGCGCAGAACGTATGCGCAATAACAATAGTAGGCGCCGTCCTAATAGCTCCCCATACATTGTAAGCACAGTCAAATGCAGGGTGTTTTCACCTGGCATTAGCATGGCTATACCAATTTAATCCTCTGTGACTTCAAAGACTTAACTTTTCTAGGATTTCTGGGGGACAAGGATTGGCACAGTGGTGACGATCAAAATTTGTCCAGACTTGATTCACAGGTTCAATATCTGGGTGGTATTTGTTGGTTCTCTACTCTGCTCTGAGAAGCTTACTTTTGATTTGACGAGTTTTTCCCTCTCATAAAATACCAACATTCGATTTGATATGCTTTAAATTCCTGTGATTTTATTAGATCATACATGTACATTTCCCCCAATAATTATTAGTAGAGCCCTTGAGCTCAGAGCTAAATAACTGATGGATACTTGATTGCTGTGGTTGTATGATTATCATCAGTATTTTAAAAACCGGTAAGAATTATTATTAATTAAAACAAACATAAACGAATATGAAGTTCTAACGACAACTACTACAAGACATTCATTACCTACACTCCTACTGTCGCGTGACAGAGATTAAGAAACGGTCCAGATAAGAACGATAGCAACAACGGCAACAAACATGTTGGAATTCAATTGGAATGTAAAAAGTTGATAACTTTTCTATTGTCTGTACTTACTTCTGATTGGCTTAAACAGCAAAAGGTAACAAAACTTCATAAAGCAGTATTATATTCATCCTTACTTCCCAACCATTTTCTTTATAACAAAATCTGGTCTCAGTTTGAATACCACAAAAATCGTTTGTGGGGAACATGTAAAATTGTAAACATTTCTTGGCTTTTGTTTTTAACTCTTGTGATTGGTCAAAATCTTTTAACAGAAAAAACACCCTTTCAAAATGAGCTGTAAATGAATTTTAGTGCGTTAACGGCCTTCCTGTAGGTTTATGCATTCTCTGTGTAAAAAGATAACATTCCTATGTGGGGAAAGCACCGTTGCCGCATAAGAAAAGAAATTAGGCAACTTTAGCAACGGCGACGGCGACGGCTACGAGAACGTCACAAATTTGCATATTTAGTGAGCAAAAACAATAGTTTTGGACGCCACGCACGTGCCTTTTTCACTTTTGTCCATTTCTTTGCCGTCGTCAGCAACACAACAACGTGAAATAGCCATATTTGAGGTTTTATGAAGAACGTCAGCACTTGAAGAGAAATTTTCTCCCCTAAATTAAGCGCCATTCCTACCAGTGTCATTTTTGAGGAACTACCACACCCTTGACATATTAAAAAGGTTGAAATAGTCACGAAGCAATTACAATAACGGGAATTTATATTTGAGATGACATTCTTGTTGCCGTCGCCGTCGTCGTTGCTTAAGTTCCCTATTGCTATCCACCTTACACGGATCATTACTTAATACTGAGCAAAATAATACCGGAAGAGAGCTGTTTTAAACAATCGTTTTGCTGATTTTTGACCAATAGAAATAGGAGTAGCATTCCTGTAATAACATCCAATTACTGTTGGGCAAACGTTCCTATGTTTATTCTGAAGGGAATGGGATTGAGATGTTGCAGGGATGCAATAAGAGTGCCGTAATTATGTTGCTCAGATACAAGAGATAGGGTGAAATTGGATGGCTTACCGACTAAGATATGATCATAAAATAGTTGGCAGGTAAAAAAGTTAACAATGCCAGAGGTGTTTCATTATTATTATCCCACAATACGTACCCATGGGTTAGGTAAGGATATACAAGTGCATAGTACATGCTGATAAGACACTGTTTTGTAACATGACGTTTTAGTTTTGTAATAAAATTTAAACTTTTGCTAATTTTACTACTTATATAATCAATATGGTCATGCCAAGACAAAAGCAATCAATAACTAATCCTAAACATTTTATACTTTATGCTGCTCCAAACACTGATCTGGCTGGGTGTAAATTATTGTTGATTTTTTGTCTTGGCTGAAATATTAAGTATTTCGTCTTGTGTAAATTCAGTGTTAGTTTATTTGAACATAGCCAGTCATAAATGGCTGGCAATATTTATAATTATCTGGATCGTTTGAGTTCTTTTATAGTAATGATAGTTGGAATGGCTTACTTCTAGATGTACCTGTACGACATTCAAAAGTCCTCCCTTCAGCGCACAATTTTGTTTAATGCTACAAATTTCTCCATAGCTCTAGAACTCAAGAATGCAATGATGAGCTGCCCCTTGCCATGGATGGAGTAGTCAATGCCTCTCAATGTGCATAGCACTATGCAACAGCGTTTCATTGACTTTTACCTCTTACCATAGCTTCATAGCGTCACTACTTTTTCCTCAATTGACTTCAGAACTTTTAATTTTTATCACTCATCCTGAAATGACCAGTCATTTTTTTGTACTTGTGTCTGATATGAAATTTCTCCCTTTTTTTAGGAGGTTTGCTGACAAGTTAAGTGATGATACTGTCCAAAGTGTTGTTAATCTTTTATTCGATCAACTGAAAGTACTGATAGAGAACACCAGTAAGCTGATTTGTTCAGTGGTTCCTGAAAGCGTTGGTGAAATCGATCCTAGTCAGCAGAGAGGTGAAGTTTTCCAGGAACTGAAACAAAATGAAGCAGCACTGTGTTACTTTATTGCATTTTTGCGCAGAGTTGCATCAACTCAAGTGGCACAGAATAAGCTTGTTTCCACTTCTTGGATTGATTTATTTATGGGCATTATATCATTCACCCATAATGGGAAGGAATGCACTCAATTTGGCCTGCGAGCACGAATGCTGACTCTACTCTTGTTGAAATTTGTTCTTCCTGCCTGTGAAGATGAGATATTGATTGAAACAGTGAGTACAAAATTAGTGTTTTTTCAACCCCAAAACATGTCAATTAGTAAAGTTCTCATTAGTATAATTCTCATTATATTTCACAGATTCCGCTCGAAATATATGAGGCAACAAATGGTAGTTTTTAACGCTGCTAATAAGAGCAATAAAAAATAGCCATGGTTCCTCGTAACAAAACGTTTTAATAAGATATACTCAACAGGAGAATAGCTGAGGTTACTTGAAGATCTACTTTGACGATAAGGCCCCAGTAGCCAAGTCTGAACAAAACAAGGGCTTATAATAAAAGGTTCTGAAAGTTGAAGGAGAAGACCAGTCGGCCATTGACATGATAGTCGACAGCGGGACAAAAGCATTGGCAGCTGCAGACGTACATGCACCACGCACAGAGTGAGCTTTAAAAATTTGACTGTCTATTCCTGCAGCACTCATTATGGTCCGTAACCAACGCCCCAAGGCGTAGTAGGTGTGACCGGTTTTTGGGGGCGTTTAAATGAAATAAACAACTTATCGGTAAGAGAAGCGCGTCGAACGTTCCTGGATAATTGCACATATTGTCTGTTAAAGGCATTCCACAGGACATAGCTTCTTGTCTTGATCAAAGCAGGCAAAAAAGGCTTCCGCTGGTTTATTTTCACTGCCAGTTTTTCGAGGGACAGTGAGTTTGAAAGACACCCCTTCTGGAAGGACGCTGCAATACCTGAGATCCAGGGAGGCCAAGGTGGAAATCCGTTCAGGACAGGTTGAAGCGAACAGGGTGACTTACTTCATTGAGATGGA
>NC_090870.1:22984111-22991611 GCF_036669935.1 Montipora foliosa | reverse complement strand
ATCGTACAAACAATAATTTTGTCACAGTAAAGACAACAACAAAAACAACTTTATTTCACATTTCTTTATTACATCACATTAAAAGGTATTTGTGTGGCTAGTTACATTAAAGTTATTGAGGTATTAACTAAACCATATTGATAACAATGATGGAAATGCCTAGCGCCTAAATAAACCACATAGTTTTCTTGTTAGACACTAGACTTGCTAAGCTTCATTTTAAAAATTGTTCTAAAAGACAAGGTGGTACATTCGAGTTATGTTCGTCAAAATATTTTTTACAAATTGACGACGATTTTTGTTTGTTTCCATCAATGCGTTCGTGGCGGTGGCCGCGAGTGCAACCAACATATCTTGCATCGCACAGGTTGCATTGAAATTTATAAACTTAACATTGTTGGTTAACAATGGCTCTCTTGACTTCTCGAATTTTAAGGTCTTCGTTGAGTTTTCTGCTGATTAACAGGGGCTGAATTGTGGTCTTGATTTTTGAGCTGAGATCTGTGAGTTGTTTTTTCACCACATTAGCAGAGACCTGGGGCCGGTTCCTGAAAGGTGTAATAACCCTATTCCAGGGATAAATGTGCCTGGAATAAGGCACATTTATCCCTGGAATAGAGTTATTACACCTTTCAGGAACCCAGCCCTGGTCTTTAAATGGTATGATAACTCGGATGGGGTGTGTAGTCGTGTCGGTTGATGGAATGTGCTGCTGGTCTGCTACCTTGGAATCAACAAATTGCTTGACAGCTAGATTGAATAAGTGCCTCGGTTACTTAAGCTTTAAGAATACTGTCTCAAGCGGATCACATTCTTTTGAGAATTAAGACCAGTGGGAAGATATGCAGTAAGCTTGATCTGTGGTAATTAGACTGCGCTTGTACCGATTATCCACGTGGCTCTGGTAGTGGAGTAAAAGGCCCGTATTAGTTGGTTTTACGTAGACCTTGGTCTTGATTCTGGGGGCTAAGTTTAACAATTCAACACCGATGAAAGGAAGCGAGGCATTCCGTTCCACTTCCATAGTAAACTTTGCTGATGGGTGGCAGTGCATGGTTTAGGGTGTCAACAAGAATTCCGGCCCATCCACATATCGGCAATAGTAGGTGGGCAATTTGCCATCTTGATGAAGTTTATCTTCAATGGAGCTCATAAAGATATTGGCGAGCTGAGGACCAAGAGGAGATCCCATTGCGACGCTATTTGTTTGCTCATAGAGATTTCCATTGAACTGAAAGAGTTGGTTCTTAGTGGCTACGTTGAGTAGTTCAATTAGGTGATCTCTACATAGGTTCAGTTCATGGGTCTTGTTAAACCAGTCATCATGGAAGCCTTGTCAGCTAAAATCTGGATAGTTTTCATGTAGTGGTACATTGGTAAATAAAGAGCTAGGTGACATCGTAGGATACTAGACTATCACCTCTGTTGATCTCAAGGCTTTGTACTTCGTTGACAAACTCAAAAGGGTCTTTGACCGTGTACTGATTGCATCCATCATCCAGCCTCTTAACCAACGGATAGTTGTAAGTATGTGTAGCGGAGAGAATTTGGCGCATAGCAAGTTGTTCCTTATGCGTCTAGGCATATATAGGTGTGCGAGTCTAGAACCTTTGGGATGGATGGAGTCGGCAATGGGCTTGGGCGATCTTCAATCGCTCTTGCTCACGCAGACAGATTGCCCCTCTGCTTGCAGTGTCAACTGGAGTATTGCCTCCTCAATGAGCTCTAAGCCTGAGCCCGTGTTATGGTCACGTGATACTGGTCACATTGGCATACATGGAGGGGTGGACGGACGTACGGTGGTACGGTTACCAAAACCAAATTTTCTCGCATCGATGGGTTACCATATTTTCTTAACTATGGTGCTCCGCTAATAGCAATATTGATATCAGGGACAGGAGCATTTATTATGTAGTTTAGACTACATTTTAGAAGACGTAATAATAGTTCAATCACCATTAATTATGAATAATAATAAGCAGTTCATCAGTCATGATCAAAGTTGCTTCTTGAAACAATATTGTACATTTTACAGTGTAAACCCCAAGATTTTTTGCAGCAATACCAAATTTTCTTAACTATTTTAGGTAACTATTAAAGATGTGTATGTGAAAGGAGCTCCAAAAGATCTTCTTCCAGGAGATCCAGTGTGTGCCCCCATACGAACAGTGTTGGCAGAGTCTACTTTGTCCTTGGTGCACACACTGTCGGTGTACCCTGCCTGGAGAAAACAAATTGCCAGTGCAATCATAGCAAGTCTTCAAGACATCAAGAATTTGCCACAGTTCAGATGTAAACAGGAACATGAAAGGAAAGAAGGAAACCAGCAATTAGTTTCTGCAGAAAGCAATGATGCTAAAGTACAGGTAAGGGAATGCAAGACGATGGTGATTGCTATTAGTAATCACTGTGTTGGAAATCTGTGCGGTTTTGTCCAACTGGTTTTTTAGTTCTGAAAGTGTGCTCTGTAGAGAAAGATCTTCTTTACTCATTGCTTGAGTGTTTTTTCTCGAACTGGTTTACGTCTGAAAATAGCACCTTTTTTATTGCCTTATTGGTTATCTTTCATTGTACTAAACTCTTTGAGTTGTTTTATTTTTTGTAGGAATCTAATGACCTGACAATTCACAACAGCACATTTTCATATCATGTGTGGCCTGCATTGGCATTGATTGGTGGAATCGATTCTGGACTGCGCATGGGTGGGCGATGTGTGGACAAGCTATCATCCAGGCATGGCACAGTGTTGGGTGTCAGTAAACATGGGAACAAAAGCATCAAAGTACAGTGGGATGATGGAGAGAATTTGTATAGGTATTTCTTTTCCTGTAATGCTTTAATAATATCAAAAGATGGAAGTTTTGCTAAAATCAGATCCCACTTTAAGGGAAATAAGCACTGTGATATATGCAGAAAACCATTATGTGGCCCTGTTGACAAATTGGAGATAAGCTGCTGTTTAACTGCTTTGGTATGATGGTCCAGTGTGTGGACATAAAAGAGATTACAGATTATCGTTCTTTGATAATTTCCACTGATTATGTCGGGTTGTTTTTCCACTGATTCCAAAAACAGATACCTTATCTCCCAAATACTCATTGAACAGATAACATCAGTTAGTTACCTTGTGCTTGCCTGTCTCCTAGATTTGTGCCTCCCTGAACAAAG
Source organism: Montipora foliosa (assembly GCF_036669935.1). NCBI lineage: Eukaryota > Metazoa > Cnidaria > Anthozoa > Scleractinia > Acroporidae > Montipora > Montipora foliosa. The sequence continues at coordinate 22,988,443 of NC_090870.1, read as the reverse complement.
TTTTCCTTTATACATAAAATTCTTCATTCTACCTCCTAGCTACGTTCTTTTTTTTTCCACGTTCTTAGCTAGCTTCTTAGTTATTTTCGAGGGGGCATTGCACCTTTCTTAAGTCTATCACTTAAATTTCATGTATTTTTATTTGCGTGTGGTACAAATAAACTTTTTGGTGGTGGTGTTGTCAAATTCAGTGATGTGGAGCTTTTTGCCTCCAATTCACAACAGGGTGGTGAGCATTGTTTTGTTTGACATGTCGTCCAGATAGATGTTCATCCTCACATCTTCATATGGGAAGTCTCAAATCATGTTGCATAACGTATCTGTCGATGAAATCTTTAAATGCACAAACTTGTACCCTTTTTCTAACATGAGTACGTGCCTCTGATTGTTTCAAAGATCTTTTGTTTTTTTTTTTCCAGTGACACATTATATTCAAGTTTAGAGCCTTTAGAACCTGCAAAGTTTGATGCAAGTCTGGTTGACAATCTTCCATTTGGTTTGCTTCTTGATTTATTGGTATTAAGTGGCTTAAAGCAAGACGATTCAGAGAAAACATTCAGCGATGTCTCAACTGAAAGCTTGTTTTCTCACATTGACTCCTCCTTTAAAGACTCAAGTGTAGAAGAGAAGGGTTTCATTCCTCCTGATGAGAAAACGCTTGAGAAAAGCAAAGACCAAGCAACTGAGACAGGAAATGATGACAAGAAAGAGACTGAATGCTCAAGGTCATTTGAAGGTTCCATTGTCCCCGAGAGAGAAGGAAGCAACGATTCTTTTCAGCATGTAGTTTCCCACCATTCAGGGACATCAATGATAACGAATGAGCCAGGTACCGCATGTTTCATTGGCCCAGTATTAAAAGTGTCTGCCTTAAAATCGCTTTCTGTTCTTCTTGGGTCAAACGCAATGCTAGAGACTTTAACTGCAGATCTGCACACTGAAAACTATCTCGCTGATAAAGATTTCTTTCAGCAAAGATTACATTGTTTGAAGACATTACTGAGAAGTATGGTGTCTCACACAATACTACTGTCTCCATTTGGGAGAGTGGTTACTTTAATGGACTTGGAAAGAGCACAAAGTGTTCTTATGCAACAGCTTCCCTCCCTGAATTCTAGCAAACAATCCACAGCAAGCATCAAGGGTTTGTCAGAAGGTAAGTTTGTTTGGCAAATCAATGTCCTGATCGTAATGGTTGTACTATTTCATTCTACTTGTATAGTGGCCAGGAGACACATCTTAGCAGATGTATGAAATAAGAACCAGAGATTTGTAAATGTATTTCCAATCATAAGCCATAGGCAAGCCATTGGATTACACTGGAAGGTGCGAAAAGGCAAACTGAGGAAATTCATATGCATCATCCAAATTTCAGAATGGTCATTATGAAATTGTTACCTTAATAATGTATGGATCAATTATGAATGACGGCGGACCCATTGGCTCAGTTGTATGGGAATCAGACTACTGGACTACTGGAAGTCTTGAGTTCAACTCTGACCAGACCAACACTCATGGTCTTTAGATAACTGAGGAGAAAGTGTTGCCTTTGTAATTAGGTCTCCAAATGGTTGGACTTTCAAGTCTTCTTGGATAAGGCCTTTTAACTGTAGGCCCTGTTGCACCATACATGTCCGATACACCGACATAATGAGATTGTAATGAGATTCCTGGTACGTCACAATAGACATCACAAAGTGTCCCGCTCCTTATGTCTCGCAAAACTGTTAATATTTTTTAAGGATTAAGGTTGGGGGACACTTTGTGATGTCTATTGTGAAGTGCAATGAATTTCATTATGTCGGTGTATTGGACAACCCTCTGTTGCACAACCCTTATTCATAAGACATTGAAAGTCCCCAACACTATTCGGAAAGAGCAGAACATGGATTTCCCAGTGTTGTGGTCTGGGGCCCGTTGCTGGAAAGTCCCAGAACGTTTCGAGTCCTCCTTCGGGCATTACCATTCCCTCTTTTTTTTTAATAAATGGAGAGATTTGTAGCCATCTAACCTCATAATTACTTTGCTTTTTGTCACCTCGAAAACATGTTCAAAGACCAGCTTATCAAAACAAGTGAAATCAGTGGAAGTGGCTTTTCGGGCCTGAAAAGTTTTTGGAACTTTTGATAAACGGCTACCTGGTCTGAATTCTGAGGGTCACAAGTCTATTTGTACTAGTGTTGTAACATTGTCTATACATCACCTTAATGTTCTACAACACATTGATAGCTTCCAAGTATGGGTAACTAACACTTTGTGTGCAAGTGTGCCATGCTTTTTAAGTGGAGTGTTCAGAGAGGTTATAATTGTAGGGTAGAGTTGTGTCAAGAATTCTGAAATCTTTGACAATATAGACCTAATCGGCTAACTCAATGTTGTACCCAATTCAAATCTCCCGGGATTAAGATTATTTGTGTACTGTATTTGCATGATAATATAGCATTCATATTTAAATGATATGGAAATACGTGGAACAAAACGTTTTATTTCCAAAGGGATTGAATTGGGTACAACATTGAGTTAGCCGATTAGGTCTATTGTTTCCTGATCCCTTCACAGTTTGTTATTTAGTGGAGTAATGTCTGGATTTTCCCCATATTTACAAAATGGACTTCAATGAGATTAAAAAGTGATATCCTTTGTCGTATATTTGAACAAATTTGGTTTCAGTTGTAGGAGTTGTAAGTCCTACTGGAGGTAAAGACTCTCCAAGTGACGAGAAAACTCCGCCTTCTCCTACCTACACCCCCTTAGAAAATGACTCACCAAACAGCAGTCGGTCCAGTTCTTCCGCCTCCATGGGTCCCCCACCAACGCAAACCAGTGAGTGTGATGATGTGGCTCCTGCTCCTGATCAAGAGCATCCTCCAGAAAGGAGGTTCAGTCAAACTCTTATGGAGGAGCTTTCTTCACAACTGTCCACACCAACATCAGTTCATGAAGCAAGTACTTCAGCAGCTGAACCATCAGTAATTGATTCCCCTCGCCCAGCATCACCCCCTGTAACACTTCCAAGGGCTCTTCGGGAAATAGCTGCTCTGTCATCTTTACCCAGCTATGCCCAACCTCTTTTAGAGATGGGCTTCTCAAGGCGCCACGTTATTCAAGCCATGATGGCTACAGGATCTAGAGAGACTGCCAGTGCTCGTCGCATTAACATTTTGGTAACTTGGTTACTAGAGCATCCTGTATCTGATGATGGGGTTTGTATAAAACGTTTTTTAACTGCACTAAAAGCAAATAAATTTACTTGTAAGGTGAAAGTCAATGCGAATAATGTATTGGTTTGATGCTTACTGGTTGTTTTTTTTTTTAACAGTTATTGTAAATTCTAAATATTTGTTCTAGTTTAGTACTGCGCAGTTGATCATTTCGTCATGGAAGCTGTGCAATATAAGTTAATAAATTACCATTAAATTGCAAGAGATCGCATTTGCTTAGACGGTGGAAGATTCATTTTATCAACGGGAAGTATTTGAGTGTGGGTGGACTTGAACGTTTTAACATACCTTGTGCAGCTCAAGCAAAAGGCGGAAAATCGAGGCCATTGACTATTTACGTTTACATGTGGGAAGATTTGTTTTTGCAACAAAAAATAGTGTCAGTACATTCCGATAACTGCTTAGGTATTGGGAATTGCTGCCTTGAGAAGCAATGAGTAAGGAGGTGTTTGTTTCCTTAATTTCAGGATGATGAAGAAAGCTGCGAGGAAAGAGAATCACATAATTTTGAACCTGTAGTACCACATGCAGTAACATCTGTCCATCATATGGGCACTGGTAATAATTATTAGTATGGAAATAAGGGTTCTCCTCTTCCCTATTTTCTTCAGTTCTGCTCTGTTTTGTGTCCTTTCCGTTTTTTTCTCCCCCTGCTTTCCATTTTAGTTTCTTTGCTCTCTTGCCCTGTTTTACTGTCTTTTCCTTTTTCTTCTTAATCTCGTAATGCTTTCTCATTTCTCTCCCGTCTTTTTTATGACGTATTCAGGGCTCGAAATAATTTCCGAAGAGTCTCCGGACACGATGACCGGCCAAATTCATTTTAGCTCGGTCACGTACCGTTTCTGGCCTGTCAAATTATATAATAAAATAAATAACTCTTAAAACAGGGGCTCATGAACCAAAACTGGCGTTATATATTTCCAAAAAAGTTGTTGCTTAGAGCTTATAGCAATTTAAAGCACTCATTGTCAACAACGGTTCTTGTTGCACTTCACCCAGGATTTCAGATCAAAGTTCTGCAAATGACAATACACAGCGACTTTCTACAACTGAAACAACTGAACAGCATGGAAATTTTAATTTATTTCATTTTCAAAACGATCAAATGTGA
>NC_090870.1:22971611-22979111 GCF_036669935.1 Montipora foliosa | reverse complement strand
GAATCCTTGCGAGTGAAATCGTTAATTTATCACATTCATGCAACGAATCCACTTAAACCCTACGAACTGATTCAGGCTTACTTAGGAATCAGGGTCAGATGAGCCCAAGAGACAAGAGTGATGTAACTCCTTCTACGTCGGATCACAATGCACTGTGCCTGCCAAGTTTTACTGTGACACAAACATTGGTGAATTTACTCGCAGAAAAGGGAGGTATGTTCTTTCTTATCCGTACTGTATTACCATGTTTATTGTTGTTTAATTGTCGCCTGACCAACAGGCCTTGAGCAAAAACCATATGAACGTCAAATTCCTGAAAATTCATTTCAGTTTGTTGTAGAGCCTGCCACAGCATTAACTTGATCCTTCTCTTTCCCAATGGAAACATGTGGTGACTATCAAATGGCAAATGTGCAAAGGCATACTCTTCGCTTATTTAAGGCCAAACTAACTCCTATTCCTCTTTTTTTTTCCTAAGGTAACTGCTTGTCTGGTGCTTCAGGTTCATTATCACTGGTCAATGCCTTGTCAGCCTGTTGTCTCAGTACATGGCTTCCTGCTAGTCACAGAGAATGGTCGGTTATTGAACTTGTAAAAACACTTGCTAGTAAAGCAAAGGTGAAAGCAAGAGATCGATTGCCGGATGCACGCATCGCTGCAGACCTTCTAGGTATATTACATTCATGTAAATTGTTTAAGCCCATTTGACTTCTGTATCTAAAACAGTGTTCTTTTAGTATAGCCAGTGGTGACACCCAATAAATACTCAAGGCTCTTTTTCACATGGCGCCAATGTTGAGTACCGACGGACTGAAAAATTTTGTTTTGCACCCTCTGTACTCGCTTCCAAGCACATCAACTAGAGGCTTGCAGGGTACGAACTCAATTGTCTTTGACCGGCATGGACGCCGGGTGAGCGGCAAAGGCCCATCGCAGTTGCAAGCGGGCCTGAAAATTAAAACCCAGACGGCAAATTCAAACACCCTTTTGCAGGAACCAGAAAGACAGTTTTATTGTAGTTATGCTGAGGAACGGGGGAGCTCATGCAATAGAAATATTAATTTGAAGATGGGCTGACGTTAAAAATATTTGCTCCGTTCAAAGTATTTGGTAGTATGTATATGGAGCATGTGAACAACAGAACTTTTTCATCTACAGGGGACATACCTTGTTGTCCTGTGAATCGATTCAAGGCACACAAGAACCAGGTCTGATACTCATGTTGTTCTCATTCTGTTATGTGCTATTTTTAGGCTGTTGGAAATTGTCTCTGTGTGGAACTGTATGAAGCTATCCAAACAAACGCTATGCTTTTGTGCTAGGAGGTTGTGTCTCTTAGCTCATGTATGATTTCACAAATTGTTTCGGTTTCTTTGCTTATAGGTAACTTCTTGTGTGTGGAACTCGAGCAAACAATTTTTGGCTTCAAGGTAATCTCATATTTTACTTGACGGGTGTGAAGCGGTTGGTATATACAGTGGATTGCGGTTTAATATCTCAATTTACCACTTTTTCAAGTTAATGATTATGATAGTGACAATTACAGAATTTGCAAGGGGAAATTATTGAGCATCTATGATGATAATCTCGTACGATCATGATAGTTTGATATTTGACATGCACGTTATGATGAAAATGATTTCTCGATATTATCATTCTGCTATCACCAAAATATCAATAAAATATCAAAATAGCAATTCTCAAAGTAATGATGTCCTATCAAGATATTTTGATAAACCGTAATACTGCACCTTAGTGCGACAACATCACTTTGTCTTTCTCAAGATAGCGATTGCAATAGGTGGCAGCGTGACGACTACGCTTTTCTATGTAAAAGGTTATTATTTACTGCAACGAGAAAGATCAGCCGCGAATTTTCAGAGAATGTAATTTAATGGTGTTAAACACCGAAGACGCACTATAAAAGACGTGGTACCTTAGGCACATGCAAATATTTATCAATCAACCGTCGACGCAACCGAGCTCTGTGATAATTTGTGCAATAAAAAGCCCCTTATGGCATTGTGTCCGTAATATGTCATAAAATGTTATTTGTCGCTCTTTTTTTTTTTTTTTTTTTTTTAATTCCCAGCCCCTTTTTCTCGCACTACAAATATCCTTTTGGTGCTTCTTTCTCTGTGTTGCTGTTTGTTGGTCACCATCTTGGAAAAGTAATCAGTCGTGCTTGAACGAATTCAAACAAAAGCGACCCTTTTTATTATGCGTCTTCGTGTTTAATTGCAATGATCTGATTTCTGGGTTTGATTTTAATTCAATAGTGGTATGGATGATGTTGTCCATGTGTGGAACATGTCTTCAAAGACGCACAACATTTTGCAGCAGACTTGTGCTTTCTTGTTATCACACCATGAAGGAGCTGAAAAGAAAGGTGTCACTGAGGCTTCTACCAGAGAGGAAATTCACCACGTTTGTTTTAATGTAAGGCAATGATAGCTTATTGGATCTGTGTAAACTGTCCTTACGAAAAGTTCTCTTCTTTTTCTTACTTTGCCTCCAAACCCTGGATGCTCTTTCTCGAAGATTGCGGACTATGCCAATGACAAAATACAACAATATTTATTATTATGCAACTACCTCCGTGAGCGGGCAAGGTGAGCCAAATCCCGCGTTGTGATTGGCTACCCGAGATTTCTCGCTTGGTCCCGCAAGATCAAAGATCATTTTTTGGTGTTTTATCCCATATAATAAATCCTTTATTGACCAAGCTTGTTCGGTCAAGATGGCTGGATAGTGGCCTCGTGCAGTAGTGTAGCAGCTCTCGTAACCTGCATGCTACTGTTTGGTATTGTAAGCAGCTTCTATTGTTTTTACCGGTAGCCAAGTCATTGTTTCAGTTGTTTAGTCTTTTGTTTTTGGCTAGGATAGCGAACCAAACGGTTATACGTTTCGAGAGCTGCTACATCACCCAAAAAAATAACTTGGCCAATATCCAGCCATCTTGACCTCACGCTTGGTCAATAACCCATATTTGTGTTTATGCCCGATATAACGGGCGCTCTCATTGGCTAAGAGCTCGAGCAGCTAAGCGCGAGGGCATTATTTTCTCGTAATGCCCACAGCCCGATTATAGGTTATGCAAATTAATTTTCTCTTCTTTAGAACTGCTCTGTTAGCCATATAATAAACAACTTAATAACCTCGACCGTTCGGTCGTTAAAGCAAAATATCAAACGTCGGTCTAGCTGTATTGATACGGCAAGGCTATGTGGTTATGCGCGAATGGAGGAATTAAGATGCGCTGTATGATCATCAGAGCCTGCTCTGTTTTTGATTTCGCTCCTCGTTTCCTCAAAGATGACTTCGAAACGCCGTGTATTATCGCTGATTTTTGTAATCAAATGTATTTCAAAAAGTTTGTTACTTCGCAACGTGACGGGCCATTTCCGAGTTGCTGTTTCGCTCTGGTTCAAAACGAGTGTTGACTAGTGCTAAACCATTCAAATAATAATGAATTTGATTTGCATGAGAATACATCACCATTTCCATTTGAACGTTTGGGCACCAGGACTCGCTTTGAAACTGAGGCAAACAGCAACTCGAAATCGCGAAAATAGGCTACTGTTGTAAAAGTTTGGTTTTATCAACGGAGTTGATAATGTAAATTTGCCACCGTACAGAGATTCTAAAAGCTGACGTTTCGAGCGTTAGCCCTTCGTCAGAGCGAATCGATTCGCTCTGACGAAGGGCTAACGCTCGAAACGTCAGCTTTTAGAATCTCTGTACGGTGGCAAATTTACATTATCAACTCCGTTGATAAAACCAAATTTTTGTATACTACTTCCCCACCGACGCAGCACCACAGTTTCTTTAGAAACTACCCCTTCATTCATACTGTTGTAAAAGGCCTATTACAAGAAGTTAACCTGGCTTTAGCCTGCGGTCCAATAAAAAAACTAGTACCTGGTCAGCGGTCAACTGAAAAAAACAACTGACCTCGATGAACTCTAAACTTGAGCCCGCGATACCGTAGCATGATACTGGCCAGCAGATACCTTGTTTTGGCAGATGTCAATAGGCCACTTTTGTTATATTAAAATTCAGTTTGAAAGAGAGGTTTAGAGGACAAAGACAAAGGAAAGTGGATATATCTTTCACATTCATTGCCACTTGCTTCTATTGTTTTTGTCCTCTCCGCCTCACTATCAAGCTGCATATTGATATTTGCACAATATCACCATGTTGTTGGGCACAAGTACTCTTAACCTGAGCCCCGCGATATTGTCACGTGATACTGGTCACATTGGCATACGTGGAGGGGTGGACGGACGATTGATGACGTCATAGCTAAAACCAAAATTTCTCGCATCGATTGGTTGCCATATTTTCTTAACTATGGTGCTCCGCGCGCGCGGAGCTCGTCTACTAGTTAAGGACGGTGCCTACTAATTCAAGAGTATTTTTGTACAGTTTACTGAATATGCGGGAAATGCAGATCTTAACAAGTGTCATTGAAATCAAAAAGAAAATTGGGGATAACCACGCATTTTTCGAAGATAATTAATCAACAATATTTGTAAAAAGCTTTCATACAAATACAAAGCAATGTATAGCGTTCTTTTCCAACTGGAAGCTTAATTATCTCTGAAAAATGCGTGGTTACCCCCAATTTTCTTTTTGTTTACCAAGAGCACTTGCTAAGTTCTGCTTTCTTCGCATAGTTTTAAACTCCGCAAAAATATCCCTGTATTAATAAGCACCACCCATAGGAAATCCGACTATCTCGAGATGGGCAGAACGTATGCGCAATAACAATAGTAGGCACCGTCCTTAAGGCGATGTTACACTGTGAACTTGTCTCCCAATCTTTTGGCGAAATCGAGGCGGCACAAGTTGCACGAAACATTTCACGGTGTAACATGCCCTGCAACGGCCAAAATTGTTGCGAGACAAGTTGCATTGTAATCGTTGTCCAATTCGGTCTGTAACCATACTCCTATTAGGCTAATCGGACTCCCGCTACGCGGTCGTCCGATTTTGTTAATCACTCGTATGATTACAGACCGAATTGGACTCCACTCCGTCCTATAGAGGTTTTGCACGGAAGCCATGTTGCATGGCAAGAACAATGAAAATGTTTTGCATTAGAAAGAACATTTGTTCCTATAGAAAAAAGAATGTATTGTTTCTGCCATGCAACATGGCCGCCGTGCAAAACCTCTATTACTACTATAAACTGACGGAAACGTAAAATTGTTGCAAAATCTGCGGTATCTCTATCTTTGTAAATTGGTTGTGTAGACAGATGTCGCAAAATACATAGATGGTTTTCACAGAGACGTCTTCAAATCTCTAAAATCAAATTAAAGAAAGGAAAATCTTCTGTTTCCTACCTTCGGTGAGGTTTTTGCTTTATAAACGGAGATAATATTTTTTATTCTTATTTTGCTTTCGTTCGTACGGTGCAATATCAGTCAACCTCGCTTACAAGTCGCAATTCCATACTGAATACCTCGCCTTGGTAGCCAATCAGATGGCGAGAATTCTCCCAGCTATGCGATTCTGACGAATTTAGTACGTCTTCCTGCGTTCTGTGATTGGCTGTATTTTCTGTGGAATGGTATAAAATTGGTTTATCACTCACAGCCCGACTCAACACTTAATAGCACCCTTGCTGGAGAAAAGGCATGCTGATCTCAATACCCGGATTCGAACGGGAAATAAATTTAACGAAGCACCAATCTTTTTAAGACAGCCAAGTTGATGAAGTAAATCATTTATGGCCGGTCAACCAGTCAATAGGCCATTTCCGAGTTCATGTCTGCCTCCTCTTCAAAGCGAGTCTAAGTGCAAAGTTTTTGTGATGGTAATTAGTTCTACTTTACATATGAATGAAAACTAATTTTTACAACAAAAACTTCGCACTTAGACTCACTTTGAAGAGGAGGCAGACATGAACTTGGAAATGGCCTATTGCTAATCACTGACTTATGCCAATTCATATCGTGATTAATGAGTTTTATATTTCAGCCAGCTTACTTTACAACCATCTTCTTTCTTCGTTTCTTTCTTTGATGACTTCAGGCAAATGGTAGACTTCTTGCTGGGGCAATTAACAACGTTGTAAATGTTTGGACAGTCACAGGTTTGTAGTAAATGTTACATTTCACGCTTCAATTTGACCGAACCCATTCTCGTCACCAGAGCCTCGGATCGACCCAAGGCTCTGGGAAACTCTATGAAGGAGAACATGCGCCGTAGGGCTTTCATGGCCAAAATTGGCTATTTGAATCTTACGGCGCCTTCTCACTCCTCGTGCTAACTTGAATGCACCAATTAGAGACGATTTTGATTGTTCTTCACGAAAACCAATGAGAAGACAATTGGTTCAGGGTTCCCCAGAGCTCTCCTCTCCCTCAGTCAAAAGAAGACCTCTGGGGTCGAGATTGGACCGAACCTTAATTTCTTGAATACTCGTATAAAGCGGCTCTCATTTGAGTAGCTCAGGAGCCATATTTGCCTTACAGTACAAAATCTTCTTGCAATCATCTTTCTCATAATTTGTCAAGCGATTAAAGAATGTTATGTTTTCAAGCGTTTCAGTGATGTTTGAATTGTTGAGCTTTGATGTAATATTTACAAACTGTATTAACAGGGTAGTCTGTTCAGGAGTTTTGCATGTTGGCGTTTGTGATCACAGCCTCATTTATGCTTATCGTAAACTATCTCCGGAATTTGCTTTCAAAGGGCATTCCACTAAAACTTACAGAAGTTTTTGTAATTTTAACCGAGAAAACTTTCACAGGGAAATTTCTCGACAAGATCGGCCTTATACCAGTGATGATGACCCGAACGTTTTGTGGGCTGACTGGAAAGCTAAATTTTTGAGTATTGTGAACAGTCATGCTCCAATCAAAACAAAACGTGTAAGGTCACGCAAGATACCTTGGATCACATCAGACCTGCGGAAGGGTATGCTCGATCGCGATGTGGCTAAACGGAAAGCTATTAAGTCTAACGATCCTCAAGACTGGGCTGTTTACAAAAGGCTACGTAATAAGATCCTATTATGCTAATGCATTTTTTCATTCTAACTCTCTAGTTTCGAATTCCCCATAATACACTTTGTTTGCCCCCCAAATTTTGCATAAACTATTGTTTTCAAATGCTCTTGGGGATACTGCAATTAAATGATCACTCTTCAACAATTGGAACCAAACTTGCTAATGAGGTACCTCTTGTTACTGACGGTTCAAGTTATGCCTATTACATTGTTAGGAGCAACAACAAGTTCGTTTTCAGTCAAATTAGTAGTAGCAATGTTTTTTCTCTTCTAAATAAATTATCTAAATCCAAAGCAACAGGTCTCGATAATATTTCTGCCAAACTAATTCGGGAATGTGCGGATCTTATCTCGATCCCTTTATGTAATATCTTCAACAAGTCTTTAAGTTCGGGTTCTTTTCCTGATGACTGGAGATGCGCTAGAGTGACTCCATTGTTTAAACAAGGTGAGCGAACTGATGTGAATAATTATCGGCC
>NC_090870.1:22954111-22964111 GCF_036669935.1 Montipora foliosa | reverse complement strand
ACACCGGGAGCTTCTTGCCCTACTCTTACGAATAGTGTGTGGGTTCTTTTACGTCCCACTGGGTTCATTTGGGAACATTGAAAGGTTGTGAGACGGGGCCTACGGTTTATAGACCACTTTTACATTCTTTTGTCTTTATGTTAATTAGACCTACTGCCCTAATTTTCAAACAAAAAAAAATCTTGAAATTTGGTTGTCGTAGCGAGGCTAGAAAAGCTTAATAGCATTGAAACAAAGTAATATTTTATATTGCTGCCATTATGAAAGAGGTCTATAGTCCTTATCCGAGAAGCCTGGAAAGTCTTAACCATTTGCGGATGTAATTACAAAGGCAGCACTTTGTTTATCCTGCCGGAATCGAACTCACGATCTCCCGCGTGACAGCCCAATGCTCAACCAACTGAGCCACCAGTGCGCGGTAAAGGCCCTGCCAAATGGCTTCAACATTTTCTTCAACAAAACGTTCCATTTTTTTAATGCTGTTGAGCGAAACGTCAAGCGAAGTTTCATTTCGTTTCTGCGGATTCCGCAAACCAAGAACATGCATGCACAAATGGGGAATGAGTTGCGTGCAATTTTGACCTTCATGGAAGAATCCTATAGTCAATAAAGTTTCAATGTGGGAATGAGATCTCAGCTTTTGTGTAATGCGGTAGGGTGGGTATGATGACGTACCAAATGTCCTAATTGTCTTGCCTGTTGATTTGTACAGGGTTTGATAACTGGTCTGCAGTTTGATCCCAAAGGAGAAGCATTTGCTTCTTGTGCGGAAAGCGAATGTGTCAAGGTAAAATTCATTCCAAGAACAGTTGCAATTTGTTGAAACTTCATAACTAAGTGTGAAATTAATGTAATTGGTTTAAACTGTATTGGGCTACGATCCTATTAATTGATATGAGTGCATCGTCGTTATCAAAATCAATATGCCATTTAGTGGCTTTATTTCCATTCGAAGTAGAAGAAGCCTCGAATGCCGGGCAACCGTCAAATAAAAACGTCTACGCTAATTATTTAAGCGTTGCATGTGGTTTTTGTTTGCAGATATGGTATGAAGTAGACGACAGTATTCTACTTAGACATTCTGTCCACCCCAAGAGTTCATGTATATCTTGTTTTAAATGGTTCAGCAATTCCAACACACAAGACGCATCGTCACTTTTGGCTATGTAAGTGCAATGTTAGACACTATGTTTGTGTGTTACTGCTCTCCAAAACGTTTAAGGCCAAAAAAGCCATTCGTCAAACGGTTGATACTCGTTTCTCAAAGTCATTAATAATTCATAACTTAATAAGCCAATTGCATCGCCCCATTCTGGTCACGCGGACGAGTACACAAAACGTTGATTCACTAAATGAATTTAAAGCACGTGTGGTTTGAAATTAATTAATTTCAAAAACAAAACACAAAATGGCTCTTTATTATAATTCTAATCTTCAGTTCGAAAATACGAGCTGCCCATTTGTTTTTATAATGGGTAGAATTCGGAACAGGACTGGCCACACAATCTTCTTCCTCCTCTCAGCTTTTTGGAGGGTATGGAAATCTGCTCTCTGCACTCTCCATCCCGACACGGCAACGAGTGCTTGCTCACAGCTCTCTCAAGCTTCTGAGCAACCATAAAGTGTACAGAAAATTTTTGACTTGAAAAAAAAAAAAAGATTGAAATTATGATTTATTTTGTTTGAGAAGTAATATATCAAACACGAGAAGGAATGTTTCATACAATACAATACATAGGGGCTTTTCAGGGTCAATAAGTAAACGAAACAACAGAACACAACTGGCCGGAGGCAAACCAGTTGGCTATTTACAAGTGCAGCTGGAAAGTTGAACCAGGGACTACCAGGATCAAATTCAACGAGTGGTCAGAGCAAGTCTTGAACCCGGGTTCTCCGGATCTCAAGGCGAGCGCCTTAACCACTGCGCCACACTGCCTCCTCCTCCTCCTTCATCGGATATCCAAACACAGAGAAGCGAGTTTTTAAACCGATTTCGAGTGTTTGATATTGCTTCTCAAAGGAATCAGCATTTTAAGAGATATTTCGGATCAAAGTTGGCGAAATTTTATGCTAATTAAGATCACATATCCAAACTTCCTTCACGGTAGTGATTTCTTTTGTTTTTGGCTTATGAATTATTAATGAGTTCGAGAAGTAATTTTAAAACCTTGCGCGTCGTGCTTCATTGGATTTCCAAACGCACGAAGCATTTAATTTTTTTTGTGTTTGGAAATCCAATTAAGCACTCGCACTCGTTATTGAAATATTACTTCAAAAACAGTTTTTGAAAAGCCGGTCGTCTTGTCTATAGCACAAACCACAAACCATTGCAATGCTTCATGCCCTGAAACGAAGCACATGCCAGGGGCCCCCTTTTAGGAAGCTTGTCTTTCAACAGATTTATAATACCGAAAAGAAAAACAATTTGCGAAGTTTCATGCCAAAAGGACGGTAAAAGAGTTCAGGGTTAATATGCCGGTTTTTTGCGTTGATCTATATGTCTTTACTCTACCACAGTCTTGAAAGTGGGTTTTACTTGATTAATTTACTGGAATCTCACTACGTTTTGACAGAATCACATGTACGGTGTATTTAACTTCTTACTCCGTAACGATGATCTTGGAATGAGTACAAACATGTATTTTTCTTAGGTATGACCTTCAAAGAAAAACATTTTTATTTAGTTTGTGTTTACTTGGCAGAGGAGATACTACTGGTTTGATATGTGTATGGAAAGTACCCCTAGAAACAGATAACAAGCATCTTTGCGAGATAGTCAAGGCATTCGTGATCTCACAAAAACAGTGCAATTCCAGCTCCTCCATGGATTGTAGAATAGCTGCTCTTGAATCAGCTAATTTAATGGAGTTATCAAGAATGGAAGCTGAGGATAACTCTGAAAATAAGCCATGCACCGTGTATAGCTTTGATGATATCCTGAAAGCAAGCCAAGGAAAGTACCAAAATGAAAGCGGGACACTGTCCCTTATCTTTGAAGCCCATGGTCACAGTGGTGTGGTTTCGGCTCTGTCCTTTAATACAAACGGCAAATTTCTAGCCAGTGGATGCAGTGATGGAGTTGTCAACATCTGGTCAATGCAGGTGATTGATTTATGACCATTGAATTTTTGGATGACCATTTGTTGTTTCAGGTTGATGTTAAGTTAGAACTCAGTTACTTTCCATTTCGGAAGACAAACATCCACTTAATTTGTAGTAAAAACAGGATATGTGTTATTAAAATTTAAACTTCTTTTGTAGCTTTTACAGGTGTTTCGCTGTAGAGAACGTCGTTTGTCAATTAGTATTTTATAATTATATAGGCATAATTTTATTGGTGTCGCAAAATTCCGAAAATAAGCCCCTCAATGTATAAGCCTCTCCAAATATAAGCCCCCCAAAGCGGTAACGCAAAAAAAACTCCGTTAAATCGCCCCTCCAAATAAAAGCCCCCCGGGAGCTTGTACTTGGAAAATTGCCCTCAAATTCAAAGAAAATCAAAGCAAAAACGGTAAATTTACTTCCAACCATAAGGCTAGCCCAATCGATTTGGAAACGCAAATTTCCCTCCGTAGATAAGTCCCTCCGAATATAAGCCCCTCCAAACATAAGCCCCTCGAAAAGGGCCTTTGAAAAATATAAGCAGCGGGGCTTATTTTCGGAATTTTGCTGTATATCGTGTAACATCAATTTAGTTAATAGAGTGGACTGGTTTGGAAGCTCGGCAAACATCAAAGGAGCAAAAAAAGATGCCAAGATTTAGGTTGGAAAGTCCACGACCGTGCACAATCTTTTGTTTTGCGCTCATAGACTATGCATGAATTACGTAACCAACACGTTTCTATTGGTTATTTCCTCAGTATGGATGATGATGATGTTCATAATAATAATAATAATAATAATAAACTCATCATCATGAAGTTAACAGTAAAAAGCGTTTAATTATTGCTGAATCTTATAAGGCCTAGCTTAACCGCTCTGCCATATAGAAATGTTTAAATTGAATAAAGCACATCAAATCAAATACTGGTTATTTATTTAGGACGCATGTTTGCACTCATCCTTGACCACATATGCGAGTAAAACGAGAATAAAATACTACTGCTCGGATTTGCAACTTAAAAAACTGAAGAAAACGCTAATTTGAAAAGTTATGAAATGTAGAGCTAAATTGTTGATTAATTGTTGAATGTTTATCCTCCCCACTGGACCAACCTACTTCCCTAAAAAAAGTAATTATGAGTATTATGCCTGGCGGTCGCTATCAGCCTTCTTATTGGTTGACATAAGAAAGTTGATTCTGAGAATCAGTGCAAAATGCAGTGGATATTTCGCCCGAAGATTATTCATTAATCTGTATTTAAGGAGTGCCAGGTATTTAAGATCAGAATTCACTTACTTGAAGCCGGTCTTTTTATCTGTTGTGATACTAAAAAAATAGTCGTTGATTTCATAGCGTCTATTTATCATTGTGGACTTGGCGGGGAGATAACATGTTCGTCATTGTCTGTCCTAAAACCTTGCTTGTTCTCTTAAGCAGTCTTGCAAGAAGAGAGCGGAATTATCATCCTGAACTTGAAAATTGCTTTTGATTTTGCCAAGCTGCTACAGCAACAAAGCTCTACCTTTTTTCAAGAATTGAAATACTTTAAATCACCGAAAAACATTTCTGCTCAAACCTCAAAAGTCCTTTCTTCTTTACAGGATGGAGTGGTGGCACAGACTTATCAGCAGTATGATCCTCTATTGTCACTTGTCTGGGCTGGGGAACAAGGCGTTGCAGCTGGTTTCAAAGCAAACAATGTATGGTTTTATTTTCTAGAATCTCAAATCATTGTTAACTTTTTCAGTCCTGTCAGGCATCTCAGATTTGTTAAGTAGTGCTCCGAGTACAGTGCAAATGAGAAGTATGCTTTTGCATTTAACTGCTAAATCTTAATGACACTTTAACAGGGCTCGAAATTGCGACCAATACGGTCGCATTTGCGACTAAATTTTTCCTTTTGCGACTAAAATATCTGGAGAAGTCGCAAATTTGCGACTTGTTGTCACCTTCGTTCTTTCGAAACAAAAGGGTTAGCAGTTGCCACTTTGCTGCTACTTTTGCTAAAATAAATAAATATCTAAATAAATGACAAAATTATTTTGTTTCTCGCTGTGAATTTTCTCTGAAGGTAGCGTAATTGTTGAGTAATTTAGCTGCGATGTTACGTGCACAGCTCCATTCCTTAGATCATTCGCCATTTTCAGCAGTTTCTTTACACACAAGTATTGCGGGCTCATATTTTTTGCTAAACCGCTGACAACACAATGCAGCGCGGCGATTTTGCGACTAGAATTTGCGAAATTGCGACTAAATTTTCGTATTTTATCGCAAAATGCGACTTGATTTTTTCCTTAATTTCGAGCCCTGACTTACTTCCTTAGAAATCCTTTCAAGGAAACCCCGTAATTCATTTGAAGCTGTTGTCAAATGCTTACTCCGGCATGGACTACCATCACCTTCCTTCGAGCTTTGTTCCATAAGCAGGGCCTCTTCTTGCAAACCCATGCAACGGGCCAAATGCCGACTCAGTAGTCCCTTCCAAAAATTTTCATTCAGAAAAGTAGATAACTGTAAATGGAAGCGGGTACTCATTTGACTCATTTGTTCAGTTGTGCAAACAACAAGGAAACCACATTCGAAGATGGTCGATAAATCGAGGGTGAGAAGATTCGCTAGCGTAGATTGGAAACTGGCTGATTTCTTACGAACTCTTCGATAAAATTTTAGGACATTGGCCCAAGAGTGCGGAAGAAAACATCGAACTGGCGTATCACAAAATACTGGGGGAATATCCAAAGTAACATAATGTGGGGTCTGTCTCAATACGAGACGAGACTGGCGTTATCGTCGGGTAGATGTAGAGGACAATAGAAATCTAACCACTGTGTAATTTTGCTTTCTATGTTCTTTTACTCAGCCTAGTTGGCATAAAAACGCAACATATAAACTCCAAAATGTCAAAAGCAACAGCCCTGTTAAGTTACACGGCTTGGACGTAATGGGAATGGTACTTCGGTTCTTCTTCTTATTTCGGTGAGACAAAGAGACTTTATATGCTTCTATTTCTTGTCGACAGGATGTTGTTTTGCTGCAGTTTAATGACAAGTGCTATGAGAAGAATCGGTTGGTCGTCTGGGCTCGAGAAAAGTTGAAACGGCTTGGTATTAGTGGTTTGAACGAAGCTCGTTATTTCCGCATGCTCCTTGAAAGATTACCAACATTGCTTCAAGTTCAGTATTCATATGAAAAGGTATTTACTGGTCTTTCCAACAGGTACAACCTACACACTCGTGTTGTTCCACATGGTAATTTTTGGCACATTTTTATTTTGCATAGCGAACATTTCATTGACCAAAGCAGGCATCCTATTTTCAGAGATTGAAAAAGCATCCACAGATTGGAAAGAAAATTCTTGTCACTCGTTTTTTTTTTTTTTTTTTTTTTTTGCTGACATCTATTGTTAACACGAACATTTTCTTTAGTCTCCTTCACGCTCAAAGGTTGGCGTTATCACGCACCAACTTTGTTTCCTCGTTGGTTATCACTTAAACGACACCGAGTTGTGAGGTACATCTAGTCTTTGCTTAGGTGCAGCACAACTTCCTTTTCTTTTCAGAGTCAAATCAATCAAGGCAACCAGCTTGTTCATAGCCCATTTCTTCAGTCACTTTGTTCGTTAGGAATAGGCTTGGACGTCGATAAAGTGCTTGGTGATCGCCGTGAGAAACAAGATTCTTCGTTGTCTTTAAATGATGACAATTCAGTTGTTCCAGAATGGAGCTGGCTTCATGGTTTTGCCACTGCAGTGAGGGCCGCTGATGCTCTCACCTATAGGAAGCCATTTCCTGAGGAATTTTCTTTGCCAGAGGAAGAAGCGGTTGACAATGAAATAGCTTATCAACCCATGGTAGGTTTGCAGTGAACACGAGCTTCTCATCCACACGAAATTGTACTTGACCGCCTTTAATGACTAACCCTAACCCTACCCACACACCTCATTTGATTAGTATTTTTGAAAAGCCGATTTATTTTACAAGACATCTTGTTTGTTTGTTTGTTTGTTTGTTATTTACTTATTTGTTTAAGCAGGTTGAAATTTTGGCAGCTGTTTAGCTGATGTGGACCTGCTATACCCACCCACCCACCCATATACTCACAGAGGACAGCCACAACACTGGGAACTTCATCCCCTACTCTTGTCGAATAGTGTGTGGGTTCTTTAACGTAACGTCCCACAGGGAACTAATGAACATGGAAGTTATTTGTGAGACGGGACCTCCAGCTTATCGTCCTTTTCCGAGAAGACTTGAAAGTCTAACCATTTGCAGCACTTTCTCCTCAGTTATTTAAAGACCCTGAGTGTTGGTCCGGCCG
The DNA here is from genome assembly GCF_036669935.1 of Montipora foliosa. Taxonomy (NCBI): domain Eukaryota; kingdom Metazoa; phylum Cnidaria; class Anthozoa; order Scleractinia; family Acroporidae; genus Montipora; species Montipora foliosa. Next base: position 22,956,691 of record NC_090870.1, on the reverse strand, counting down.
AAGTCGAACTCACGACCTCCCGCATGGCAGCCCGGTGCTCAACCAACTGAGCCACCGCTGCGCGGTGCGCAATAATTCACCTTAATTTCTTGAATTCTCGCTCCTTAATTCTTGAGTGCACGCTCCTTCAAATTTGTTTAGAGTGATTCACGACCAATAATGCTCCCAACAAGAACAGTACCGCTTCTGATCCACCTTACGACTCTATATCAAATATGATCACTGTAACTTTTTTTACCTTTATATGATTCAGCGGCAATATATTGTCAATAGATTGTGATGTGCCATTATCTCATTAGGATAACACAAGCTGGACCCTGTGCATGGACAAGGAAGTTATGCAATGGGCTCAGCAGCATCCTGAAGATTGGAGTGGTGGAGATCAGTATGAGGCGTTTCTTTGGGGGGGAGGGAGACATGGACAGCTCGCTGAGGCTGGAAAGGGGGTTAACGTGCCAACCCTTGTGAAGTCATTTGGACGCGCTCAGCAAGTAGTCTGTGGTCAGAATTGCACTTTTGTGTTATTAACCAATGGAACAGTGCAGGCTTGTGGTGAAGGAAGCTATGGGAGACTTGGAATGGGCAATTCTGATGACTTGTTCTCTCTTAATGTTCTCTCCACCCTGCAAGGTTGGTATAATTCAATTCAGGGGTGCCTTTGAACTTTGTCCAACCCGTTTCCCTGGATCATTGAAGGACTGCCTTTGTCAGGTTCCATTTGTAATTTCACTGTTGGTTATGTTTCAGGCACCATGTGCCAATTGTGAATGATTATTCCATATGTGCTCTTTTGACAGTAGCAGAATCTGTTTATATTTTCCCGCACTGATTCCGTGGCACAGTCTCGAAAGTTAAAGATAGGAAGATTAATTTCCAGCTTCTTAGTTGTCCATTGCAAATTAGTTAAAGTTAGCACAAAAACGTCTTCTGAAGTTGCATTTTTTGTCTATTACTGCTTCCAAGCCGACTTATCTATACTAAGATTCGCATTTCCAGTATTGCAAACGTCTGTAGTGAAATGCTTATAACAGTATTCCCAAAGTTGTTTTGGAAGGAACGGATTTTAAGATTTTAAGGACGAATGACGACTGCGAAAAATGAACCTGAGGAACATCATAGTGTTTTGCTTGTATTTACAGGCTATGTCGTTATCCAGTTGGCAACTTCATGTGGTTCCGACGGTCACTCCCTGGCTCTTACTGAGAGTGGTGAAGTGTTTAGCTGGGGAGATGGCGATTATGGCAAGCTTGGACATGGTAACAGTGATAGACAGAGGAGACCCAGGCAAATTGAAGCACTCAGAGGAGAGGATGTTTCGTTTGTAAGTAAATAAGTGCACGGTGTTTTCATTGAATAAATGAATGAATTGTTGTCTTGCAAGTTTGATTCAATTTTGTTTACGCACCAAATTACGGTACACCAATTTTCAAAGTCTTTTTGCCTGGAATTACATATATACTAGTATCAATGTTTTGCCTTTTTTCACACTTTTTATTTATATATCATTTTAAATGGGAAATGTCTTGTTCATCTTATTGCAGTTGGCTTGCGGCTTCAAACACTCAGCCGTCGTCACTTCAGATGGTAAACTCTTTACTTTTGGGAATGGAGATTATGGTCGCTTGGGACACGGGAATACTACTAACAAAAAGCTGCCAGAAAGGGTCATTACGTTAGACAACAAACAAGTTGCTCAGGTAGTTGGAAGAAAGTGTAGCGTAGTTTATTTAAAATTACACATTGTCGCATCAACAAGAATAATTACAGTGTGTTTGCAATTCAAGACGAATTCAAAAATAAGAAAGGTTCACAAATTGGGAATAGAACAGTACTGTAGGCACCGGGGTACAGAAGTTATAAATGCAAAATTTGCAAGAAAGTAAACTAATGCTAACAATACCTAGTATCATCAAAGTATAAACGTTAAGGGTATAACATAATTTTAGACGTGACAGTGGCGCTGGAGAAAAACTTCTTTTCTTTTCTGTTCTACGTTTGTACTAGCTCCTGTTTCTTGAATTTCTGACAAAGTATTCTTGCCTACACCCTGGTCTTTGTCAGATGTTGTGAAAGAGGGCTACCATCATGACGTTTTTCCAGAGTTTTCCCACAGAGGTCATCACACCGGGTATCCAATCTTAGGCAGCCAGCCAACCGTAAAGCCTCGATATATGATTGACCGGGATAGATCATACGCAAGGCTCGTTCTTAAAATTTCTCTAGTTGCTCTGATAGATCATTGGTCGGGGCGTAATGTCTTTCTACGCAGAAGAATTCTAAAATGGAGCGCATAAGGCCGGGCAACGTAAATGGAAAAGAGGTCAGTGGTTTGAACACCCCTGCGGCGCAAAACGCGGAGTATATGTTAGCGCTTTGATGTCCTGGCCACCACTGAGGTGTTGTGTTCAATTCATTGTGAAATTCTTAACAATTAGCCAAGGCACTCTATGACGAAACTATTTCCAACTCTTGAGCATCAGTTGTCAAAGCGGGTAGCCTGAGTTCTCCCCGACCTTCTAGACATCTTGTTTACAGCACTCCATTACGGCAGTCATCTTTAAAGTTCATTACGTGTTCTGC
>NC_090870.1:22946611-22949111 GCF_036669935.1 Montipora foliosa | reverse complement strand
TGAGTAGAGAACAATTATATTACAGCATAAAAGTGTCTTGCAATGAAGAATAAGCTCGCTTTTTATTAGCTAACCGTGTTAGGCCCGGTTCAAATGTCGAAAATCTAATGCAAATGAGATAAATCTGTTGCATTAGATTTGGCGCATGTGAAGTTTGACGTTTGAACCGAGCCTTGGTTACCTCACGTGTGAAGGACAAAATGTTACTATATAAACACCAATGAAATACCAAGTGAGCTTTCGCGCGAACACATGATATCTTCACACGTGAAAAGATCACTAGTGGTTGCTATGGTTTCCATATGAAGATTGCGCCTTTCGATGCCTTTCGTGAAAAGATTTAGTATACACTCGAAGAGAAATTTCGTATCTCCGCGCGTGTAATATCATCTATTTATCTTCACTGCCCGCGGTGAAGATATGTATTTCAGTAAAAAGGAAAATCCTAGTATTTCATCAGTATCTCTCTGTAATACATCGAAGTATCTTAACTTTTTACTGTTGTTTTGTTGTTTCGTGTTCATAGGAACTTCAGTCTGGTGTAGTAAAGCTCTTGATTCCAACTCCAAACAGTAGCACTGAAGTTGGTTATAACAGAGACAGGTTAGTCTGCTCGACTGATGCTCACAAATTAGTTAAATTGAAATGATAATGTGCAAGCTGTTACGCTATCGAAGGTTTAACTTAACTGGTTCTCCTCATTTATAAAATTGGACCTGTGTAACGTTGGTCTAAGGGGTGGATTTCGAAAAACAAAGGGGTGCCGATGTCAAATGAACATATATGTCCACCTCCCCAGAACAGAACAGAATAGAACAGAATACTTTATTTATCCACGGTTGTCTCATCAGGCATATCTATAATAATTAATTAAAATTTAAAATTTAAAATTACAATTACATATTACTACTTTTTACTTATTTACTAATATAAAATATGAAATATAAAATATAAAACCCTGCTTTCCACGAGAGCCGTGCATTTCTAATCTATAAACTATAACTAATTGTAGTAAAATGACCCGACTACCGCAGCCCGGCTTGGAAGCTTTCTAGTGTTTCTGCTTGCCGTAACCCAACTGACAGACTATTCCAAAGCACCGCACCAGTATAGCTAAAGCTATTTTTCAAGTAGTTTGCGCGGGGCTTTGGAATATTTAGTTTGCCCTCGGCGTCTCTCAGGAGTATACGGTGTCACGGTGAATAAACATGGATCGCATATATTCAGGAGCGAGTCCATTTAAAGATTTGTAAACCATGGCAGCCTTTTGAAAGCTTCTTTGTGCCTCTAGTTTTTGCCAGCCCAGAATTTCAATAAGAGGATCGGCACTAGCGTCACTAGCGTCATAGCCAGAAAAGGTTCAAACATGACCTGGAAAGTGCTCCTTGGTGGGTCTGTTCCACCTTTGAGGACCTGGATGACATCACTTGGGCTTGGAATTGCATGTATAATGTTATTGCAAGCAGTCACATTCCCTTACGTAAAGCCAAGGTTAGAAAAAATTCACTACCTTGGATGAACAGTGAGATCCGGAAAGAGATGAATAAGAGATATAAACTTTTGAAAGCCTGTGATGGCACACCCGCTACTAATAAACTCTGGGTTGATTACAAATCCTCTAGGAACAAAGTATCTAAGATGCTACGACGTGCTGAAGCTCAATATTGGAAAAAGAAATTTACAGAGACCAAGGACTCAAAATCTTTCTGGAAAACTGTGAACGAGGCCACTGGAAAACCTAAGAATAAACATATTGGCCCCCTCAGAGATGCTAACAATAAGGAAATCACAAATGACTACGAGAAAGCTGAACTGATTAACTCTTACTTCATAAATATTGGCAAGGAACTAGCTGAAAAATTCCCCGAAGCTGATGAACCCCATCAATTCATGTACAGAGTTACCCCCACTGTGCAGGTCTTGGAGGTCAACATCAACAAACTCAAAACTGATATCAAGACAATTAAAATTAACAAAGCATCTGGTCCTGATGGCATCTCTTCTCGTAGCTTAGCTATTGCAGGAACATCCGCCTTAGAGGGCATTGTAACTGTTTTCAAGAGCAGCATGACTCAGTCCAGCTTCCCTAACACATGGAAGATTGCAAAAGTTAATGCAATCTTTAAAAAAGGAAACCCAGCAGATGTTTCAAATTATAGGCCAATATCACTTTTAAGTATCCCCAGCAAGCTGCTCGAAAGCCAGATCTGCAACATAATTGATACCCATCTGAACAGCTGTGGCATAAAAAGCTGTAAACAGTGGGGGTTTAGCAAGGGACTATAGACTGAAGGAATGCTTACCTCTATGACTGAAGGATGGAAGACAGCAATTGACAATGGTCTGACAGTTGGAGCAGTCTTTATAGATTTCCAGAAAGCTTTTGACACTGTCCCCCATTATATTTTATCGCATAAATTACACGCCATTGGAATATCAGGATCTCTTCATGAATGGCTAATGAGCTATCTTACTGATAGATGTCAATTTGCTGAAGTTA
>NC_090870.1:22931611-22941611 GCF_036669935.1 Montipora foliosa | reverse complement strand
CGTTTCGTCGCCGTAACCGAAGAAAGTGGTTGTTTAGGGAAAAAACTTGAACTTCCAAAATAGCCTTGAGTTCGCTTGCTTCTATCAACTTTTCGGAACAAGATTTAGATTGATTTCACATCTTTCTCGGAGAAACTTGGTTTATCAAAATAGCATCCTCTCCGTCCTCGGATTGCTCTTACAGGGCCTCCCGAGCTAGTTTTTTTCTTCGCTGGGCATGTTAAACCAACTTCTTTAAAAGTGGAAATGGTTCCCTTAATTCGGCACAATTTTAACAAGAGGCTACGGGTAGCCTTCACTTGTTCAAAGGATTTTTAGCCGATTTCCTTTAACGTTCACAGTATTTCAGTGTTAAGATATATGTATCTTGGTCAATATCCAGTTCCAATTCCGTAGTCCCAAAGTCCACATTCCTTGAACCAATGATAGGGTTTAAAGGGTTATTTTAGGGTGTTTAGGGGAAATCTTAAGTTAATCTCGAGTTTTAAACTCCAAAATGGTAATGTGGAATTCCTTTACTGATGAAGTTATCATTACATCATAAGCAACTCAAGGTGATTCTGCGCGAAAACGACCTTCATCCAGGCGATTTCCCATAAACTTGGAAAACGTCGGGCCGACTTTTTTCAAGATTACCCAAATGCAATCCGTTTCAATCTTGTCTATTTGTATCCATCCATTCTTCTCTCAAGTTTCCTTTTGCTGTATTTCGTTTATGTTGTTCAACAGTTTCAAGTGATTATTGCAGTGTTTCATTCTACTTTTGAACTTTTTGGGTGCCATGAAATTGCATCATTTTGCGTGACATAGCCCCTTAAGCGATCGTAGCATAATTATTCACATTTAAAACTGTTGTTAACGGCATTGATTCCAATCAAAACCAGTAAACAGAGGCTTTTTTTCAAGTTCTATTTTAAAATATTCAATGCTTTTTCTTAACAATACCGGGAGAATTATAAAATTGTGTAATTAGCCCAGTCAAGAGAATCTTACGCATGCACAGGCAAATCGCGAGGAGTCAGAGCCGAATCCTGTACGTCGTTCGAAGAATTCGAACTAGGTCATTGTTGCATTTTACTATGCTTGATTGTGAAGGAAATTGGGATTAGACTGGTAGAAATGGGACGGTAATGGGTGATTCCTTGTAGCAGGACGTGGCAGTATGCGTCTTCTAACACGAGTTCAATTTCAAGTTTATTGGTTAAAACATTAAAGAAGTTAATGGCGAGGAAGCCCAAAGGAAACCTCTGAGCTTGTAAGCTCCGTCAGTTAATTAATATACAAAATATTAACAGAAGTACTATATATGTCAGATCACAGGCAGAGCTACTAAACAGTGAAACATATATACTACATAATTGTATTAACCATAGACTAGGCTAAAAAAAAAACATAGAACCTATCAATAATCACGTAGGATTGCAATCTCCGTTTAACGATTCTCCGCCATTAAGCCAGAGGCTTCCACGAGTCTTGGAAAGTTATTGGTGAAGCTCAGTGGTAGAGTAGCCAAACTTAGCAGCACTTGTTTATTTCTGATTTTTCCCATCATAATACATTATTTTTTCTTATTTTTAGATTATTCCGATCGAATCATTCGAGACACAAAGTGCGGATGGTAGCTTTGTACCAATATTTCCCAGCGGTCATAATATTCAACTCACCTTCGGTAACCGTAATGAGTATGTAGAGAGAGCACTTAACTATCGCTTACATGAGATGGATCGTCAAATTGCTGCCGTTCGTGATGGTATGGGCTGGCTTATCCCAGTCCCTCTTCTTTCGCTTTTGACTGCTGAGAAACTGGAGCAAATGGTTTGTGGCTCTGAGAAAGTTAGTATTGACATGCTGAAGAAAGTTGCAAGGTAAGTGTTGGTTCGAAGGCTCGTGGTAGGACTGGAACAAGTATGGAATATAGACTGATGTGATGTTTTTTGCTCCGAGGTCCGTTCGATAATCAGATGGATTTAAGAGAAGTGCACTAGTGGGCAAATAATCTTTCTTTTTTAAGACCCCACCAACAGTCAAGCTCAGTTTTTGCGCCTCCCCTCTCCCACCCTCTTTTTCACGTCCCTGTATCCTTGTCCCACATTTTCCTGGGAAGAAACCCAAGTAACAAACTACCCATCGCGGATGTTATGGTTTTTAAATAATATAATGTGCAGTTCACTTTTCCTCAAATTATGAATCATCTTAACTTGTGTAGTTAGACAAAAAAGTCAACTAGAATAGACCGTATTTATAAGTGGTGGTCAAGAAATTATTCCTTTGTCTTTGTGCTAATCATCCTCACTAGCCTCACTTTGGAATTAAAATTCTCTTAATTTTTGCTCGTGTTTACGAGACTAGTTAGGATGATTAGTATGAAGACAAAAGAATAATTACTTAGCCTCCATTTATGAATACGGTCTATAGTCATACTGTTTAAATACTCAACCTATCTCCCACTCCTTTTTCAAGACTCATTGGTTGACCCAAGGGTATGTTTTTTGGTCTAAAGCAAGGTATCGGATACCTTCCCTCCCCGGTTCGGATACCTAAATAGTTTTGTTTTTGGCTTTCCTCACTCATATTCGGTGTATTAATTTTAGCACATAGTTCATAAAATCTGATTTTAATAACTGAATAATTGAATCTATTGTTGAAAAAATTGTCAAAATCCTTGTATAATTTTGTGTGGTCGCACCTTTTCCCTGTAGTTAATTACTGGTCCCTGAGCCCATGTTGCAATTTCTTTACTAGTGCACTATGCGCCTGTTAATGAAAGTCCTTCTGCGGATACTTGAAAGGTGCAATCGAAACTGGTAGTGTCTTCATCTTGCTGCCTTCTGGATCCTCGCATCATATCATACCTTTATGTACCCTCTGATTTTAGAGTAGCTTGGTGTAGCTAATATCTCCAAGCATTTGCCCTGCCCACCATGATACACCACAGAGGACAGAGTACAACACTGGGAACTCCATGCCCTACTCTGCAAATAGTGTGTGGGTTCTTTTAAGACCCACAGGGTTATAAACATTGAAGGATTGTGAAACTGGGCCCACGGTTTATCGTCCTTATGCTAGAAGACTATTTGCAGATGTCATTACAGAGGCAGCACTTTCTCTTCAGTTATTTAAAGACCCTGGGTGTTAGTCCGGCCGGAGTCGAATTCAAGGCCTCCCGCGTGGCAGCCCAGTGCTCAACCAACTGAGCCACCGGTCCTCGACCTCTGGGCTGCGCGTCAAGCGTTCTTATGTGAACGAAAAGCGTCCAGAAGTGGTAGCAAAGTAGCAATGAGATGCACGCTCTATTAAGATAAACGTCCCCAAGTGTCCACCTTAAGTGTAAACACTAACCACATCTCCACAATAAGGCGTAGGGGTTGTAGTTCGCTTATCTTGATTATTTAGGATTGTTTTTAGGTTACCCGTATCTTCACTAAGTTTGTTGACTCAAGAAAAGTAAGGGGAAGGCCGTGATGATGTTCATCGCTAACTTCTCTGGATTTAATCGATGAGGGTGCTTTGTGCTTTATCATAGGAACGTTGTCTTACCTTTCAGAACATTCTGTGAGATAGGCGAGGCTGCGACCGTGTGAGCATTTGTGAACAGTGAGCGACGTTACACGGGGCGTTATTTCAATATCTTTCTGGATGCATTTTGCAGTATGGAACAGCGTCACTAACAATTTTTTACGAAATTTTGAAGACAATGGCAAGCATACGTGCGCTGTCATGATTGTGACATAACTGGAGACACCTTTTCAAAAGCAAATTGGTGGTTTTTGTTTTTTGTAGGTATCGTGAGGTGGAGCCAACTGATCCGTTGGTCGCATGGTTGTGGTCTACCTTAGAGTCATTCACCAATGAGGAACGACTGTTGTTCATGAGATTCGTGTCAGGTCGCTCAAGACTGCCAACGACTGCCTCAGATATATCTCAACGCTTTCAGATAGTCAAAGTTGACAGGGTAAGGAAGGAAACGGATTTCTCAAATCTTCGTATCATTTGTTGGTATTCTTCAGAAATCGGCATGATAGCAAACCGTATCACCAACTGAGTCTGACCCCCTCGAATGCTTGAACTTAGCTGGAACCAGTTTCACTACTTTTAAGGACCTTTTTATTAAAAGGGTTGTCACTACGACACTGAATCACGTAACAGCAATGTTATGGTACTATGTAAAACACCAATTATTGCTTACCAAAATGCGCCCACTTTTGTGACGTAATAGGTTACCATGGCAACATGAAAGCTCTCCAAAAACACCCTATATTTTGTCTTTACTTGTTTATATCTCAAAAATGAACTCGGTGACCCCTATTTGTTATTGTAGAATTGTAATTAGCAATCTGAGATAGAACTATCGACAAAGGTTTAAAAAATTCTTGGAAGCCAATTCCGGGCTACCTTAAATTTTTCGAAAAATTAAGGTAGCTCTGAATTGGTTCCCAATAAGCTAATAGTTCTATCTTAAACTGCATATTACTATTCTACAATAAAAAATGGGAGTCACCGAGTTCATTTTTGTTCATTTTTGAGACATTGTGGCCCAGTGGTTAGGGCGCTTGCCTTGAAATTCGGGGATCCCGGGTTCAAGACACGTTCTGACCACTGGTTGAATTTTTTCCCGGTAGTCCGTGGTTTAACTTCTCAGCTGCACTTGTAAATAGCCAACTAGCTTGCCTCCGGCCAGTTGGGATCCCTAACAGTTGTTGCTGAATGTTCTGTTCTGTCTTGATTGTGTTCATTGGCCCTAAAAACCCCTTTATGGGGAGTTGTCAATTAAGTATTTATGTCTTTAAAGAGCTCTCATGTTGCCATGGTAACCTATTATGTCACAATAGTAGGCGCATTTTGTTAAGCAATAATTGGTGTTTCATATGGTACCATAACATGTCATAAGAAGATATCTAAAAGTGGTGAAACTGGTTCCAGCCACCTGAAGTATAGTCTCAAGCTCTTTGAGCACAAAATGGTTTATAACTCAGACACGGACAGAAATGATTAAAAGATATATTTAGATTTACGAGCAGTCCTACTTTGGCCGTCGAGTGCGATGCGTAAATGAAAACAAAATGGCCGCGCGAATACTTTACACAAGTGGGGCCGCGCTCGTTGCTTAAGTTCTTTAAAACTTTTCTTTTACTTTACTTTTAGGAGCCCAACAGCCTGCCTACGGCACAAACATGCTTTTTCCAACTTCGTTTGCCATGCTATTCTAGCCCTGAGAAGCTTGCGGAGCGACTGCGATATGCAATCAATAACTGCCGTTCTATTGACCTTGATAATTACATGCTCATCAGAAATGCTGTAGAGGATGACGTGGATGACGGTGAAGAGTTTTAAGGGTTTTTTTAACCAACATCGTTCACTTCTCGTCTTTCAACTGGGTTAGCGAAGGAAGGTCTTTTAATTCTCACATCTTTTACTCCGTGTTTTTTACTGAATTGATTACTCGGCGTAAGCATGCCATTTGCGATACAACATTTGAAGTGGCTCTTGAAAAGATACATGAATTTCACTACTAGATGTTGCTTTTTCAATGTCAGGGATATCCTCTTGCTATTTTTAATCACTGGTTTTGCACTACAAAGTGGAATAGTTTCATGAAATATTTTTCATCGAATGACAAAATGTAATTTTTTTGAAGATACAAGATCTTTGAAGTTTTTGAAGGCTGTTCAATAAATCGTAAAGACAAAATTGTCATTTTTGTTTTCGGTACCTTAATTTAGAAAAAGCCGTATTAGCACTGTTACCAGTTCTCTATTGAAGCTTTTTGATCAGAGGTGGATTCTCATCACTGCGAATCATGGGCCTCCTGGTTTTCCGAGCCATCTCAAATTGCAGTTGAACGGCCAAAAACTTGGCAGTTCCTCCAAGGCTGTGCGAAATTTGGAACCGGCAACATTCATAAAGATGACGACTTCTGGCGAGGTTCACGAATCATGGACTTCGGCTCTGCTTCGTAGAAACGAAAGCAGTTTCCAACTAGGGGACCCTTTCTGCGACTGCGCGTATTGTGGAATCGGCCAAAGATGTCGGTAATAATATAACAGCAATCCAAGGGCCTGGAAGAAGTCAGAGGTGGTGCCGCACGCTCCATCTTTGATATATATGTTTATTAAATTTAAACTTTGAATGAACTAAGTGTACATTTATATTTCAATATAATGTTTTAAGGTGGCTCAAACCAGTTTCAACACCTTTAAGAGACGTTGTTATTAGAAGGATTGACATTACAACACTTTATCACGTAACAGCAATGTTATGGTACCATGTGAAACATCAATTATTGCTGAACAAGAGGCAGTCATGCAGTTATGTTTGTGATGTAACGAGTTACCATGGTAACAGGAAAGCCTTCTTGCCGTTGAAAAGGAGGGCCCTCCATTTGCTTCTGTCCTCCTTTATACAATCTTTCCACCTTTTGTGTGACCTGCCTCTTTTTTTGAGCTCACCGAACAGCACTTGATTAGGGAGCCTATCCTCTGACATTCTGCAAACATGGCCAGGCCAGCGCAGCCTGTTGCCCCGTACAAGGACCTCAGTTGGCTGAGACTTAACCCTCGCGTGCACGTCGACATTAGGAACCCTGTCCCACCAGCGGATCCCCAGCAGCTGACGTAGCAGGGCTGGTTGAAGTTTTCAATCTTCGGGATGTGTCTAACGTGTGTGGTCCACGTTTCACTGCCATAGAGTAGAGTTGGAAGGATTAGAGCTTTGTACACAAGGAGTTTTGCCTGGATGGAGATTCCTCTACGGTCCCAGTTGTTGAGTTTGAGGGAGTAGAAAGTCCTTGTCTAGCTGACAGTCTTTGGTTACAGTGCCTCCGAGATAACAAAACTTGAAAGTGAAAGTGATGGTGATGCCCTCAAGCAGGTTAGGGGGTGGATCTCCTGTTTGATAATGCAGCACTTCGGTTTTCTCCTTGTTGATGGTCAAGCCCCACTGTCTGCAAGCGCTGTTCAGACGGTTAATGAGGAGTACCTCCTAAAGTGGCCAATATTATACAGAGCCTACACGAAGGCATGAAGGCCATGGTGTCAGTTGGCAGAGAATTAACTGACAAGTTTCACGTCACAGCTGGCCTACGCCAAGGTTTCATCCTAGCACCATCCTTGTTCATCCTGTTCTTTGCTTTCGTCGTTCAACACGCTACCATGACCCTGCCACCCTAAGACGGAGTTAGCATCAGGCACCGTATTAATGGAGATGTTAAACTTAAGACGCCTTCGCACCAAGCTGGCAAAAACAACTACAGTCAGCGAACGTCTATACGCAGACGATGCAGGTTTCGACAGACACGAGCATGAAGTACTCCAGTAGTATTCCGATCTTTACGAGGAGTCCCCACATGAGAGGTCTGCTGACAAAGTCAAAGGCTTTGACAAGGTCTATGAACACAAGGTGCAGTTCCTGTTGTTGCTCTCTGCATTTCTCCAGTAATTGTTTGAGTACAAACATCTGTCAACTTTTGATCTGCCTCCACGGAAACTACATTGAGCTTCAGGAAGATAAGCTTTGATAGAAGGCCAGATGCGATTGAGGACTACCTTGGCAAATAGCTTGCCCACGATTGAGATCAGGGTGATGCCACGATAGTTTCCACAGTCGAACTTGTTCTTCTCCTTATACAGCTTCAACAAGATACCGTCCTTAAATCCTTGAGGACCAGTCTCGGATTCCCAGATTGTCAGGAAGAGTTTGTGAAGATTTGACAGGAGAGCAGGACCACCAAACTTCACAACTTCTGCTGGAATGGTGTCAGGCCCGGGTGCTTTACCAGAGGATAGTTGTTTCAGGGCCTTGGAGATTTCTTCGAGAGTTGCTGCTTCGAGATCTTCTACTATCTCAGCAGGTAGAATGCTGTCGAGCACGCTGAGGTCGGCAGAACCGGGCTGGTTGAGGAGGGTGCAGGAGTGTTTCTTCCACCTGTTTAGGATATCCACCTTTTTGCGTTAGTCGAACGCCCGTAGCAGAATCGATGGGGTCTAGGCCAGATGTCCTACGACCAGAGAGCGGTTTGATGCCTTCGAAAACCTTCCTAGCATTGTGCTTATTGGACAGGGCTCTATCAGTCCACCAGACGGTTTTCAGATGCCGGATGGCACGCTGGCATTTGTTCTGTGCCTCTCTGTAGCGTGTTCTGTTGGCTGGAGTCTCGCCTTGCATGAAGGCTTTGGAAGCGGTGTGCTTTTCATTGAGAAGGGTCTGGATCTCAGCATCATTTTCATCAAACCAGTCTCTGTGTCTCTACTTTTTTCCTGGTGCCAAGTACAGATTTGGCAGTGTCGTATAGACTGTTGACTTGATAGAGGACCACATCTGCTCAACGTTACCTACAGGTGGAGTGAGGCTATCAGACAGGGCTTGTGCTAGTTGTAGAAGTTGTAGTATTTACATATAAATGCCGTGAAACTGCATTTGGAGCCAAACACTAAGTGTGAGGTTGATGATGAAGCGGTCCAATTTGCTTGCATTGCTTTCCAAGATTGAGCAATTTGAAATCACTTTACTGAAAGATTTTAGCCCGAACAAACAAGTAGCATTAGTTATATAACAACAATTTCCCCGACGCTTCTTGCGTAATAGCGCTTTGCACTAATGACGTCATGAAGTGAGTCACAAGGGAAATGAGGCATAATATTCGCTTCATTCTCTTCGGTTTTAAGCGACGTCGACCGTGTTCTTGGCTCTATTCTCGAGAAAGAACCAGAACAATAGACGATTGAGCAGCTAGAACGGTGTTTAAAGTGTAGTGGGTTGAAAGTGACGGGCAAACGTGACGACCTTTTTAAACGAGTGAGGGGCTGTATAAAGTCGTGTAAACAGTGGAAGTGACCACCCGCCTTATCCGAGCACACGTATTCGGATATTCAGTTTGATTCCGCAACTTTTTCTTTCCGGATTCAAAAATATTGCCATCCACACGTAGCGTATTCAAATCGAATTTGCCCGTCCACACGCATCCAAAACGTACCCGGATTCTCTCTAGTGCTCAGGGCTCCTCAATGAAACAAAGGTAACAGAGCATAAGCCATAAGCCCTCGGCAACCATCTTGAGAATTTATTTCACGATAAGAACTGGGTTCGATCTTGTTACGTCATCCGAATAAAATTATCCGGATTTGGCGTCCACACGGTTCCGGATTCAAGCAAAACAAAGCGCGGTGACCCCATCTTTTAATTGCATTTTTTGAATGTCCTGTGCATGAATATCAATTGTGCCAAGTTTGATAAAACTCTGGATGGTAAGTCATTTTAAAGGGAATTAGCGTTTTTGAGACGCGAACGGCAACCGGAAAAGAACATTTTGCGTGCCAGGGCAGTGATGTCTCCCAGATTTTTATACTCATCTGTAATGGAGACAAGATACTTAGCAATGTAAATGTGGTTGTGCAAAGACAAGTTAAAAGGGAAAACAGCTCATTTCAGGTTGCCGTCCGCGTCTCAAAAACGCGCATGCTTACAGGGAAAGTACGGCTAAGAAAAAGTTCCTCTGAATCGAAAGTTCTTTACCTGCATTGTCATACTCGACCATTGGGCTTAATGTGTTTGAATAGCCAACAATGTTCCAACAATGGGCAATTTTATCTTTGTTTTTGTGTATGCAAACGAGGCTATGACTTAACAATAGTCAAGGATTTCTCTGGCCCGTGTACAGCCGCCCAGGCTAGGACTTCTTCGGATGACCAGATGTACTTGACTAAAACAAGGAAAATACAGGCGAGGGTAGCCATACTTCGCAGACTTGAATCTTAATCCAGAGGGTAAATTGTATTAATATTCGCTCCACCATCAGAACAGATTTACCTCGTGGTCGTTTAACAGGGTTTTATATAGATGTATGAGTTATGTTACGAAGCGAAAGAGAGCTCGCAGTGTTATCCCGCGCTCATTACTGTGAACTAAACGCCTGGAAGTCAAGTTTAATCAGTCTACCGTGGCTTTCTACGAGATCCCTGTTACAACTTCAAAACAAACGATCGATTTATATATTTCCATCGAATGG